>NW_006159904.1:3371024-3386505 GCF_000334495.1 Tupaia belangeri chinensis | reverse complement strand
CTGCTGTTGTTAATCCCAGCTCTCTAGGGTCCACTTTTTCTCTTTCCTTCCTTGGTTAAAAGCAAAATAAATTCAGTCAGTTACATATATTCGTGCAAATTATTCTATCTTCCTAAAGCTTTTTTGTCTTTTCCTTATCCTTTCCAAGTTGAAATGGGCAGGGCACTGGTTTTAGAGTAAGGGTTTATGTCTGGGTGCCATGACTTATTGTAACATGATCTTTCTCATCTTCATGTTTCTCTAGCAAAATGATACCTTACCATACAGGGCTATCATAGGTGAAAATGCTGATGTAAAGCAACTAACCCAGTTCTTAACATATAAATGGTCTCAATAATGTTATTGCTTTTCATTAAAAATAGATTATTAATATTTAATAAATATTTTAGGGTTTTCACCATAGGACATGTGTGCTCATCCGAAAGAGACAGAGACATTGAGAAGGAAAGTAAGAAATCATCCTCCAGGGGTATGGCCATGTGGCAACCCCTTCTCCTTCATTCTCCTCTTAGGATTTTGGTCACACACACATGTGCCCTGAGTGATTTTTCAAGCTGCCAGGTCTGGTACTCAAATCACTGGGCAACCAAGTAGGATTCCAGAATCTTAACTACTACATCACCTGCTAGCACCTAAACTGTATTATTTTTAATGCTTTTACAGTTTACCAATTTTCCCTTGAAAAATCCACACAAATCCTGCATATAAAGTCCTTGCAGAATCTATTTTAATTATTATTATTATTTATATATTTAAAAACTATACTTCATTTAAATTATAAATAGACTTTACCCAGCATGATATACACCTCAGTACAGTCAAGTTGAGAATACTATACAGGTCTTCAACAACAGATATAAAATATATCGGTGTCCAACAAATGTCTTACCTCTCTATTTTCCCCTAGAATTTCCTTTCCTACACTCTTCTGCTCCCACACTCTTTTCACTTTGTCTCTAGTGTCCATAACAATTTTTAATGCTTTTATGTCCTCCAGTCTTTTAGTATCTACCATAGAGTGCAGATATTGGCATATGTTAAGTGGAGCCATACAATGTCTCTCTTTCATAACCTGCCTTGCTTCACTCTGCAATGAATCTTCCATATTCGCCCACTTTCTATGAAATCCCAGGGCCTTGTTGTTTTTTATGGCTGAATAGTATTCCATGGAGAATACGTACCACATTTTTTCAATCCATTCATCTGTTTGTGGGCATTTGGGTTGGTTCTATGTCTTAGCAATCATGAATAAGTTTGCAGTGAATAATAGATGTGCAACTGCTTTTTTGACTGAGCATTCTCCTGTCCTTTGGGTAGAAACCCAGAAGTGTAATTGCTGGATTATATGGTAGTTCTATTTGAAGGTTTTTGAGCAATCTCCAGATTGTGCTCCACAGAGGCTGGACCAATTTACATTCCCACCAACAGTGTAGGAGTATTCCCCTTTCACCACATCCCCTCCAGCATTCATCATTGTTTGTTTTTTTAATCTTCACCATTCTGACAGGGATTAAATAGTATCTCATTGTGGTTTTGATCTGTATCTCCCTTATGATGAGATATGTTGAGCATTTCTTCATAAGCTTTTTGGCTGTTCATATGTCTTCCTGTGAGAGTTCATTCAACTCATTTTTCCATCCTTTAATTGGGTTAATCTTTTTCTTCCTAGTAAGCCACTTGAGGTCTCTGTGTATTCTGGTTATTAGCCTCTTAACTGAGGCTTAGTTAACAAAAACTCTCTCCCATTCTGAGTGTTGTAAATTTACAGTAACTACAGTGTCTTTTGCTGTGCAGAAACTTCTTAATCTGATGTAATCTCACCTGTCTATTTTGGGGATTATTACCTGTGCTTTGGGGGTTTACTTAAGAAATCTTGGCCTACCACAATGTCTCCCAGAGTTTCCATCAGTAGTTTTACAGTTTGCTTTCCTTTCCTACACTCTTCTGCTCCCACACTCTTTTCACTTTGTCTCTAGTGTCCATAACAATTTTTAATGCTTTTATGTCCTCCAGTCTTTTAGTATCTACCATAGAGTGCAGATATTGGCATATGTTAAGTGGAGACATACAATGTCTCTCTTTCATAACCTGCCTTGCTTCACTCTGCAATGAATCTTCCATATTCGCCCACTTTCTATGAAATCCCAGGGCCTTGTTGTTTTTTATGGCTGAATAGTATTCCATGGAGAATACGTACCACATTTTTTCAATCCATTCATCTGTTTGTGGGCATTTGGGTTGGTTCTATGTCTTAGCAATCATGAATAAGTTTGCAGTGAATAATAGATGTGCAACTGCTTTTTTGACTGAGCATTCTCCTGTCCTTTGGGTAGAAACCCAGAAGTGTAATTGCTGGATTATATGGTAGTTCTATTTGAAGGTTTTTGAGCAATCTCCAGATTGTGCTCCACAGAGGCTGGACCAATTTACATTCCCACCAACAGTGTAGGAGTATTCCCCTTTCACCACATCCCCTCCAGCATTCATCATTGTTTGTTTTTTTAATCTTCACCATTCTGACAGGGATTAAATAGTATCTCATTGTGGTTTTGATCTGTATCTCCCTTATGATGAGATATGTTGAGCATTTCTTCATAAGCTTTTTGGCTGTTCATATGTCTTCCTGTGAGAGTTCATTCAACTCATTTTTCCATCCTTTAATTGGGTTAATCTTTTTCTTCCTAGTAAGCCACTTGAGGTCTCTGTGTATTCTGGTTATTAGCCTCTTAACTGAGGCTTAGTTAACAAAAACTCTCTCCCATTCTGAGTGTTGTAAATTTACAGTAACTACAGTGTCTTTTGCTGTGCAGAAACTTCTTAATCTGATGTAATCTCACCTGTCTATTTTGGGGATTATTACCTGTGCTTTGGGGTTTACTTAAGAAATCTTGGCCTACCACAATGTCTCCCAGAGTTTCCATCAGTAGTTTTACAGTTTGCGGTCTTAGATTAAGATCTTTGATCCACTTTGAGTTGATTTTTGTTAATGGTGACAGATAGGGGTTCAGATTCACCTTTGTGCAGGTGGATACCCAGTTTTTCCAGCACTATTAGCCAGAATCTTTAAACCTACTACTCACCAGGCTCCAGCTCAATTTTTGCCTGCACTGACATGGACATTTGCAGGCTCTCTGGCTCTTCATTCTTCCATTCCTTTTGCTCTTTTCTTGAGGTCTTTGCTTCTCATATAGGCCATGTCTTGAAAATCTATCTGGTTCATCTTGTCCTGCATAATCCGAGGAATTATAAATCATGTCAAAGTTGTTGTCTTGCACCTCCCAAACAGGCTCTGAATCCAAATACAAAGATGACATCATATGGGCTAGTTTGTTCTGAATTTCTATCTTAGGTGCTGTTGCCTTCTAAGGTAAAAGATGTAGAAAGGCATTTGTTTCCTCTGAAGTAGCCAGTTGGTCATGATCTTTCTGGTCTCCATAGTTACTGTGTCGGTCATTCATGGTGATGGTCATACCTCTGGCAAGCTGGGGAAAAAATTATTCTTCTTTTTAAAGTCCAGTTGAAATGTGACCTTTTATAGTTTATCAGTCAAACCACTGGGTCCACTAAAAACAGATAGCTCAGAGATTTATTGCAGAAATATACAGGAATGTGAATAGAAGGCAAAGTCACTCAAAGTTTCATTTTTTCCCTGATTGGAATGTATATAGCAAGAGTCACAGTGAATTGAACAAAAATAGCCCTGTATTTTTAGAGGTAACACCTAGAACTCCAAGAGTAAATTTTCCCTCAGTTTGTCTAAGATTCAGCTGTGGTGGCCTACTGCCACTCCCATAATTACAGAGGACCTGTACAGAGGCTTCAGAGTAGGTTGTGGTACGTAAAGCAGTGGTCTTCCAAAGATGTGCTTACGCTAAGCCTTGGAATCTTTGGATATGTTATCCTACATACCAAAAAACAAAAACAAAAACAAGAAGAAGACTTTGACTCTGAGATAAAGACTACAGACCTTACAACAGATAATTCTGTTTTATCAGGCGGGACTAGTGTCATCCGATGGGCCCTTACAAGTGGATGACAAAGGCCAAAGTGGCAGTCAGAAAAATGTAGCAGCATGAAATGGACTTGACCTGTGTTTGTTTGCTTTGACAATAAAGAAAGGGGAATATGAACAGACTTAGACACTAGGAACACCAAGACCAACAGCCAACTAAGAAATGCAGACCTGTGAAGCAGCCCTGCTGACACCTTAATTTCAGCGCCATGAGACTCTATGCAGAAACCCAGTTGAGCTTTACTGTTCTGGGACTTTTGCCTACTGAAACTGAGCTAATAAGTGGGTGTTGTTTTAAGTCACTGAATTGTGGTTAATTTATCATGGGAGCAATAGCAAATAGAGGACATTACATGAGTGACTCACTTACCTGGTACCCAACCCGTACGTGGATATTTAAGCTTATTCAGTTATCTGAGGTAATCCTTTGTTGATGTGTTATCTGGAATTGTTTCACCCACCAAGTAGGGATCATTAATCAAAGGAGCATTTACCTACTTCCAAAAAAATAATGAGTTGGGGCCACTTGATTAAAGAGCAGCAATATCAATGTAGACTTGTGGGACTTTACTGATAATGACTCCTGCAGCTAATGTAGTTGGACCTAATGTTCTCTCATATTTGAATATATGACTTCATAAAAGATGGAAACATGAATTGAATAGAAAACTCTCCAAGGAATACACATGAACTGCCAAGAAGCTTATGAAAACATGTCCAACATCTCTTATTATAAGGGAAATGCAAACCAAAACCACAATGAGATATCATGTAATCCCAGTCAGAATGACTAAAACTAAAAAATTTATGATAAGTGCTTGTAAGGCTGTGGTGAAATGAGAGCTCTCCTACACTGTTGGTGGGAATGTGAATTAGTACAACTGTGAAAAACAATATGGAGATTCCTCAGAATCTTACAAATATAACTATCATACGACCCAGTAATACCATTCTTAGGTATTTTCCCAAAGGACAGGGAAACTTCAGTCAGAAAAACACTTGCAATTCCACGTTTACAGCTCAACTGGGTTTCTGCATGTTAGGAACATTATTTACAATTGCTAGGACATATAATCACTCAAAATCCAAAAATAGACAAGTAGATTGAAAAAATGTGGCATATGCAAGACTTTGACTCTGAGATAAAGACTACAGACCTTACAACAGATAATTCTGTTTTATCAGGCGGGACTAGTGTCATCCGATGGGCCCTTACAAGTGGATGACAAAGGCCAAAGTGGCAGTCAGAAAAATGTAGCAGCATGAAATGGACTTGACCTGTGTTTGTTTGCTTTGACAATAAAGAAAGGGGAATATGAACAGACTTAGACACTAGGAACACCAAGACCAACAGCCAACTAAGAAATGCAGACCTGTGAAGCAGCCCTGCTGACACCTTAATTTCAGCGCCATGAGACTCTATGCAGAAACCCAGTTGAGCTTTACTGTTCTGGGACTTTTGCCTACTGAAACTGAGCTAGTAAGTGGGTGTTGTTTTAAGTCACTGAATTGTGGTTAATTTATCATGGGAGCAATAGCAAATAGAGGACATTACATAAGTGACTCACTTACCTGGTACCCAACCCGTACGTGGATATTTAAGCTTATTCAGTTATCTGAGGTAATCCTTTGTTGATGTGTTATCTGGAATTGTTTCACCCACCAAGTAGGGATCATTAATCAAAGGAGCATTTACCTACTTCCAAAAAAATAATGAGTTGGGGCCACTTGATTAAAGAGCAGCAATATCAATGTAGACTTGTGGGACTTTACTAATAATGACTCCTGCAGCTAATGTAGTTGGACCTAATGTTCTCTCATATTTGAATATATGACTTCATAAAAGATGGAAACATGAATTGAATAGAAAACTCTCCAAGGAATACACATGAACTGCCAAGAAGCTTATGAAAACATGTCCAACATCTCTTATTATAAGGGAAATGCAAACCAAAACCACAATGAGATATCATGTAATCCCAGTCAGAATGACTAAAACTAAAAAATTTATGATAAGTGCTTGTAAGGCTGTGGTGAAATGAGAGCTCTCCTACACTGTTGGTGGGAATGTGAATTAGTACAACTGTGAAAAACAATATGGAGATTCCTCAGAATCTTACAAATATAACTATCATACGACCCAGTAATACCATTCTTAGGTATTTTCCCAAAGGACAGGGAAACTTCAGTCAGAAAAACACTTGCAATTCCACGTTTACAGCTCAACTGGGTTTCTGCATGTTAGGAACATTATTTACAATTGCTAGGACATATAATCACTCAAAATCCAAAAATAGACAAGTAGATTGAAAAAATGTGGCATATGCACTCTGGAATACTACTCAGCCATGAAGAAACAATGAGACCCTGACATTTGATACAAAGTGGACAAATATTGAAGACTTAATGCTAAGCGAGGCAACCCAGACTATGAAAAACAGACTTTGTAGGTCCCCACTCAGTATATGCCGAATGTCTGTGCTCTATAGAATAAACTGCAAGATTGGAAGTTATAGTAACAGGGAAGGAAACTGTGGATACTAGAGATAATTAGGTTAGGGGTAATATGGGTGTAGATAATAGGAGGAGGGAGGGAGGGGAACGGGAGAAAGAAAAAGTATGATTAATTGAAACAAAATGAAGTTATTTGCTGATGATAAAGTACATGGTAATGTACTCATTGTCGTCACTGTGTTTGTGCTGGAAAAGCGAAGCTGTACACTGTAAAGATAGATAGTGAGTAAATGTATAAATAAAGAAAACAGTTTTAAGAAAGTATGACTTTATTCTCCCTGTTACGTAGCCACTCAGCTACTCAGTAAATACCTGTTAAAAGCTGACAAGCATTGCACTTACACCTGCCATATTAAATCTGCAGTTAATTTGTTTTTATGCTAGTTTCCATCTCTAACTTTACCACATCACTAGAACTTAGCTAACCTTTAAAATTGTCTATGAACAAATGGGTTCCAGTAATTGATTCATCCTAATTGACTACTGAGAATGAATACGATTACTTTGAACTAAATTAAAAAAACTCCCATATTCTTCTTCCCTGAACTACAAAAGATCTTCAAAAAATTTATGGGAACCAGCAGTTAGCGTAATGGCTATGTTGCTGGACTCCCACGTAGTCGACCGCGGTTCGTGTCCCGGACCCGGTGGCTTAAAACTCACGCCGGGCGCGTGTGCGTGCGTGCCCAAGATCCCAAGAAGAGAATGGAAGAGAAGGGATTGCAGCATGGCCATTCCCCCTGGGGGGTGATTTCTCGCTTTCTATCTCTCTGTCTCTCTCTGTCTTTTGGGTGAGCTCATGCACCCTATAGCAAAAAAATGTTCTCAAAAAAAAAAAAAGAAAAAAGTTATTTGTTGATTTCAAAAAATATTTTGCACCAAAATAAACTTGTTAGTTTTATTTTCCCATGAACTTTGTGAAGTACTCTTGTATTATATAACAATAGCCTTTCCACTTTTTATAACTTATGGTGGTCCTTACAATCTAAAACAAGAGAAATATGAAGTTATTAGATGCATAAAAATCATTATTTTAAACTTCTCTTGGTTTTTATTTTTGTCGTCTCTTCATTATTATAACCTCAGTTTTCTAGTTCTTATTTGGGAAATTCAATATAATATACACAGATAGGTATTACAGAGAAAGTTTCCTCTGCTCCAGTTTACTAACATCGACTTAACTATAAAATTCAAAACGCTCATGTTCATATTCCGGCTGTTGGGGAACATTGTACATTCCCGTAGGAAACAGTAAGTCACAGTTGCATGCATATTTTGCTGTTTTAAATCTTAACAACTTGTCTTTTCTGTGTTATCTTGATCTTATCCAGTCAGGTTTGTTTGTGAAAAGCAAATCATTTGTAAAGGCAGTGACAATTTGTTGGTCGCTAGTTTAATTTTTGCAACATCAACTCTGAATATTTTATATTTTTGTAATAGAACTCTTTACCATTTCCCTGGCTTTCTCATTCTTGCCACATCATTAGCTCAGAAATCTTAAACAAGTTAGTGTTCTCATAGAAGTTAGAAGTGTCTTTTGAGAACACGCTCCTTGTACTGAATTCTACAGTAAGTAAAAGTCCAAAAAAGACCTAAGATATAGGAACTAGCAGTTAGCGTAATGGCTATGTCACTGGACTCCCACGTAGTCGACCGCGGTTCGTGTCCTGGACCCGGTGGCTTAAAACTCACACCGGGTGCATGTGCGTGCGTGCCCAAGATCCCGAGAGGAGAATGGAGGAGAAGGGATTGCGGCGTGATCATCCCCCCTGGAGGAGTGATTTCTCGCTTTCTGTCTCTCTGTCTCTCTCTGTTTGTCTGGCGAGTGCATGCGCCCTATAGCGAAAACCTCTCAAAAAAAAAAAAAGACCTAAGATATTACTTAGTTAAGCCTCTGGACATAAAATCTAAGAAAAAACCTGAAGCTTGAGATGCATATCAAAAACAAGTTTTACAGAAGCCTAAATTTTGGTGGATCATTGCCTTTAATCCAGAATTCCTTTACAAAAGAGAGACTTAAAGTTTACAACATTCATGCAATTTTTTTTTTTTAATTTTTTTTTTTTTTTGAGAGAGATTTTCGCTATAGGGCGCGTGCGCTCGCCAGACAGACAGAGAGAGACATAGAGACAGAAAGCGAGAAATCACCCCCCAGGGGGGATGGTCACGCCGCAATCCCTTCTCCTCCATTCTCCTCTCGGGATCATGGGCACGCACGCACATGCGCCCGGCGTGAGTTTTAAGCCACCGGGTCCGGGACGCGAACCGCGGTCGACTACGTGGGAGTCCAGCGACATAGCCATTACGCTAACTGCTGGTTCCCATGCAATTTTTTATGTGATATTTAGAATGGTATCCAAAAAGACACAGAGCAATTTCTCTCTCACTTCTTTTCCCTTCTCTTTCTTCATTCTCTTTTCTCCTTTCTCCTTCTTCTCCTCATTTTAAATGACCAAAGGGCGTGTGCGCTTATGAAGAGAGAAAGAGAGGCAGAGGGAGAAAGCATCCCCCACGGAGCATGGTACACTGCAATCCCTTCTCCTCCATTTCTCCACCCTGTTGGAATCTGGGGCACACATGCACATGTATTCGCATGTTTTTCAAGCTGCTGGGTCTGAGATTCAAACCATGTATTTGGTTATTTGGGATCCAGTTCCATTAACCACTAGGCCATGGGCTGGTCTGGTCATTTCTCTTAAGGACTTCAAACAAATGGCATCGAGTATCTTCTGTGGTGAACAATGACCATGCACACTTGCAATTTTTAGTCTGTATGAAACTTAGGTTTATGAAAGTAGGGGAAAATTGAGTACTATAATGGAAACAGTTTTATTATGAGACAAAAGTGGCTTCTACTCTTGCAAGATTCTAGATTTGCTCCATCCTGTGTTCACTGTTCTGTGGTCATCGGATATTATGTCACATTATGACTCATATAAATCACTAGTTACATAACTATTAGAATGCTCATTATCTCAGTCCATGAAAGAACTTGGGAAGAGATGAAAAAAAGTTATATAGAATAAGTATTTGAAGTTCTCTGATGAAAGATAAGTTACCAATCATTATTTCCCACTTAAGTCTTTCCAGCCCCTTTGCTTTGATGTAAACCCAGATTGCTTTTTTCATTTGATTAAAAAAAAAAGTGTTTTGAAGGATGAACCATGCAGACTGTGACAGGAGGGTGGAGTCTCCAAGTGGACACCAGGACTCATGTAATGCACTTAATTACTATACCCATGGAGCTTTGAAAATTCCTCCATCTCCACATGAAATACTGGGGAAATATATCCTTCCGAGTCAGATATCTTGTCCTGAAAAATAGCTTGTGTTGTTCTTAAAGTCTCTGAAGTCTCTCTCACTTATTCTTTTTCAGAAAACGAGTTCTTTCACCTTTCAATTTATTGGACCACTCTGTATAATCTTTTTCATTACAGAAGAACTTTCAGACACAAATCCTTAAGAGAACAGGTCTCTTTGATATTGGGTTCTATGGATATCTCCTTTTATTGATTTTTATATGAAGTAATAAAGAGCATTTTGAAATGCTTTCATAAAGGTAAACTCCATTTTTTTTCTCTTTCAAATCATTTATGATAGAGGGATCTATTATACATGTATACCAAGAAACACAGGATTTGGGCATTGCTGTACTTGAAATTCTCAATCTACTATGGGTTACTGGAAGGCATGCTTCAGTAATTTGTGGACTTGAGGGAGGATAATTATGCCATAAACAGAGAAATTTCTCACTGAGCACCTGTTTTCTCTTTAACTACTCTTTTCTCCCCCATCCAAAGAAATCTTAACTCATGAGAAGAATGAGATTTCTTCTGAAAACAAAAACAAAACTGAGCCTACTGGTAAATAAATTAATTTCTTCCAGAAAACCCTGGTAGACCATGTGCTGTAAACAACCATATGAATCATTTGGCTGAATGTGGGGTTAGTTAATCAACTTCTTGCAAGTCATGTAGAACACAAGCTTTTATTCTATCTGGAAGAAAACAAATCCAAGTGTTCTTAATCAGCTGTATTGTGAGAGTGACAATTTTTGAAGAGCATAGATTTCCTACAACACATTGGTCTATCATTTCAAACAAGTATTTGAAAGACTTCTGGAATACTTTCAGGTGAATTTTCCAACATGATTGGTAATTATTCAGAGAAGAATATCTGATAAAAAGAACCAGTAATTTTGTGGGAGAAATACTACCTACATTACACAGTTAAAGGATCTGTTTACATACTGGCATTTTAGTGACATTTTAGATGATCGATTATGTGATAACTGAATTCATAGTGAATTTCTTCAAAATCGTCTCTTCATAGAAAAAAAGTATTCTTTACAACTGTCTAATAAAATAAACGAAAACTAACAAAACCATTTTATAACATGGTTCAAAATTAAAGAAACAGCTTCTAGGGGCTGGACTGTGGTGCTGTGGTAAAACAAGTGCTCTGTGAGGAGGCTGACCCAAATGGGAGGGTTCTGGTTTTGTGTCTGGAGATTTCCTTGAGTATGCTAGACATAAGCAATCCTATGACCTGGGGTTGACTGAGGCTTGGGGTGGATTGTGAGGTAGAGACCCCCATGGGGTTGCCTGTTTCTCTATTTCTCTGTCTCTTTTCCTCTCTCTCTCTCTCTCTCTCTCTCATTCAGGGAAGAAATAAATGAATTAGTTTTAAAAAAGGAAAAAGGTAAAGAAACATCTTTTAAAAGTCCACAGCATGTAGCTGAGGACATTTGCCAGCAGAGCAACTCAAACATTCAGGAAATTTCTGTCTCCTGATTTCTTTGGATCAATGCATCTACTTCTGATTGTGTAGGGAGCAGTTTATACTTACACTCAAATTGAAGATTCAAGCCTAAGATATAAATTTAGCAGGAACAGTACAAGGGTTTCTTGGGAAGAGACTATGAAAAGCATTCATATCATTTAACTATTCTAATTACTACGATTCATTAGTAAGTTACTCAAATAAGTCATCAAGATAACAGAAGCTTGGGACCAGCAGTTAGCATAATGACTATGTCGCTGGACTCCCACGTAGTCGACCGCAGTTCGAGTCCCGGACCAGGTGGCTTAAACTCACACTGGGCTCGTTTGCATGTGTGCCCAAGATCCCGAGAGGAGAATGGAGGAGAAAGGATTGCGGTGTGGCCATCCCCACTGGGGGGTGATTTCTCGGTTTCTATCTCTCTGTCTCTCTCTGTCTGGTGAACGCACGCGCCCTATAGCAAAAACCTCTCCAAAAATAAATAAATAAATAAATAAATAAATAAATAATAACAGAAGCTTAAAATGGGAGCGTCAAATCAAAGACAACTGAACTAAGCCATTGCATTACCTTAGCTGAAATGTTTTATTCAGTTTCTAATTCATTTATATATTCATTCATTTACTCAATATATTTTTACTAATGACTTAGTAGGATACGAGATGCTTTACTTACAGTATTTGCAATCCTCTCATCAAAACTGAAAATACGTATTACTTTGTTTATTTTACAAATGAGAAAAAAGCCTCAGAGAGATAAATTTTCCTAACGTCACATAATCAAGCAGACAATAGAACCACCATTTGGAATGAAGTTTGGCCTTCATATTCTGAGACTTTCCCCTTTACATCACTCTGTCTCTTTATTAGTATATTTGGTGCATGGAGAAAACGTTTTCTCAAATCATTTTCCCTAAAACATGAATTCTATGAAATATCAGGAACTGTTACAAGGAAGGGCTCCAGCTCAAACAAATGTGTGGTATGTTGGTAGATTGTACTCTTGATTGGAATGATCTACTCTTCCCTTTCTTGTAAGAGAATCATGAGAATCACACATCCCTGACAATCATGCCTCCAGAGGAAGAAATATATCCCTTGCCTCATAGTCTTTGGCTGGGTGTGCCACATGCTTTGGCCAATGGAATGTCAACACCCAAGCATAACGTGAGAATTTCCACCATTCCAATTCATAAATGAATCCTCCCATCTGATTTCTGGGAGTTGACTGGACCACAAGAAATTCCTAAAGATAGAATTTGAGATACTTAAAGAAAATAGCCACTGTATTACTCGAGTTAGACCCCACCAGTGGAGAAATCTTTCACCCATCAATATAATTACATTCATGAAATGAGAATATACATCTTGAATCAGAATTATATTTTCACAGCAAAAGTAAGAGGTACAAAGCAGAGGAGTAATACCTTCAAATTCAGAGACAAAATGATTCTCAAATGAGACATTCATAGCTAGGAAAATTATTAATTCAATGTAAAGTTGGAATGAAGACATTATTAGACATTTAAGATCTCAAAACATTTTCTCCTAGGCTTTTCCAGAAGACCCTTAGAAAATCTGCTCCATAAATAGAGTAAACCAAGAAAAACAGAGGCATAAGCTCCAGTAAGCACAACTGGGAAGCAAACAGGATTCTGGAGATGACACTATCCCATGACTTTGCCTGTATAGCAGTTTCAGGGAGCATCAGAATGCATGGAGCAAGAGGGTAGAGGAGGGGTCATTTTCAAAAAGAAAGCTACACAGATGAAATATTTAAAGTATTTGAATGAATTCATAGGATATTTTCAGGTATGTCACAAAGTTTGATGATGGTCTGTTGATGGTCACAAGCAAAAAATAAGACATTAACTCCAAGTGATATAAGAAGCTATTAAATAATGGAAAGGTAACATCGGTGGCTCAATTGTGAATAAGTTACTTGGCCATATTAAGATAAACTGAATATGCTGATTTAAGCCTGAACTGCGATCTAAGCATTTTGTGAGAGGTGGGAATTTTAAGTGGGGAGTAGGGTACACTGGAGAACACATAATGCTATAGTTCATAGATGGCAATGGATTATATCTGAAATTAAAGGATCGAGAAATAGTAGATAAACATGTATAAACTGAATAGGGTAAATAGTAGGAAAGAACAACACAAAAAGTTTAATGCTTGTCATATCAGTTGGAAAAATGAAAAACACTATAGCTCAATGATATGGTGTCAGGATTCAAGAAACAAAAAGAAATTCCTGTAAGTTTCCAGAGGGATTAAAAAATAATAGAAATGAGGGACCAGCAGTTAGTATAATGGCTATGTCGCCAAACTCCCATGTAGCTGACCACGGTTTGAGTCCCAGATCCGGTGGCTTAAACTCTTGCTGGGCACGTGTGCATGCATGCCCAAGATCCTGAGAGGAGAATGAAGGAGAAAGGATTGCAGCATGGACAACTCCCCCCACCGGGGGAGGAGGTGGTGATTTCTCGCTTTCTATCTCTCTGTCTTTCTGGTGAGCACACACGCCCTATAGCAAAAACCTCTCCAAAAAAAAGAAATAATAATAGAAATGAGAGGGAAGCCATGTTTTAAACCCATCTCCTAAACTCCCAAAATATTCAGACAGGGTAGAACAACCTCTGTCTTTTCTCTGTCTCTGGCTGTCTGTCCTCTTTGTCTGTCTCACGCTCTCTCACCCTTTAAATTTTTAACACTTTTTAAAAAAATTTTTCAAGCACCTCTCCTCAGCTTGGGCCTGTTCTTTCACTTGTTAATTTCAGAAGTCATTTTAAAGCTGAGGTGTGTTCTGGTACATTCATGTGGCATGCTAGCAAGCCATGCAGTTTTCACTTTTTCTCTTTTTTGGTAGTATTTTTCTAGTTTTTTTTTTTCTTTTTGCTTATATTTTTTAATCTTATTTTCTTACTCTAAGCTTCACTCTCCACACACTTAATGTCTAGATAGGCCTGGGTGCACAATAGTCAAGCATCTAAATCCTTTTAGAGTCATTGAAATCTTCAACGCTTATTGAACTTCCTGCTTTAACAAATAAATTTCTTCTATAAATCTAAACTCCTAATCTTACTATTGATAACACATTGTTAAGCACAGCAGAGAAGAGATTTTGTCACAGAATGAGCAGAAACAACTGCAGAAGCACAAGAAACATGAGACCAAGAAAATATCTCTCCCCTAATGGAAAAGAACAATATCTCATCATCTACAGACAGTACAGTAGAATTCATGGAAATATCTGATAAAGACTTCAGAATATTCATAGTGACAAAACTAAATGAGATGCAAGATCTGAGAGATAATGAACTCCAGAAGATGCAGGAGAAAAGAGACAATGAGTTCCAGGAGGTGTTAAATTAAGTTCTTTCATGACCTGAAAGAGTAAATACTCACTATATAAAAGAATCAAATGGAGCTATTAGAAATGAAGGCTGCCCTTCAGGAAATCAAAACATCTCTCGAAACTATTAAAAGCAGATTAGTCCATGTAGACAATTGAATCTCAGATGTTGAAAGCAAAACCTCTGAGAGAGAAAAAACAAACAAAAAAACTGAGAAAATAACCCCCCCAAAATGAGAATACTATACAAAAAATACTAGATAGTATTAAGTGCCTAAACATTTGGATAGTTGGTATCTCAGATGGTGAGGAAACTAATAAAGGCATTGATAATCTATTCCATGAAATCTTGGAAGAAAACTTTCCAAATCTATAGAAGCATTCAGATATCCAGATCCAAGAAATACAAAGGACCCCTAATAGAATCAACCCAAGAAGATCGTCTCCAAGACACATTATAGCCAGACTGGTCAAGTCTACAGACAAAGACAAGATACTAAAATTGGCAAGACAGAAATGTCAGGTTACTTATGAAGGTTATCCTATCAGACTAACCTCAGATCTCTCATCAGAAACAATGCAAGGAAGGAAATAATGAGAAAATATATTCGAAGAGTTAAGTGAAAAATAGTTTCAACCAAGAGTACTATACCCAGCAAGATTATCTTTCAAATGGAAAGAAAGGATAAAAACATTCCCAGATAAACAAGACCTGAAAGAATTTGCCAGTAGCAAACCCACTCTTCAAGAAGTTCTGAAAGGAGTGCTCAACCAGTAAAACTAAAGATACATACAGAAATAAGAGAACAAAAGGCA
>NW_006159904.1:3352027-3370841 GCF_000334495.1 Tupaia belangeri chinensis | reverse complement strand
GAATGCCATATCTGAAGATCAATCAGAAAACTATTGTACTAAGGTGGATCTCAAGTGAGCCAACAGGAGCTCTTAGAAAGATGGCCTGGCCCCATAAATAGTTCTTCCAGGCAGAGAGGATTAAAGAAGATACACGTAAACATTTATAACATAAAATAACCTGGACTTCTCCAGCCCAGCATTGTAATCAGTAGAGATTGCAAAAGAGCAACCACACTAGAGAATTATTTTGAGAAAGACTTTGAAGGAAGAAAAAGAAACTGATCTTTGCTAGCAGATGGTATGTCACAGAATACTTGGTAGGCAGGGCTGAATTGAGACAGTGTATGTGTGACTAGTGTGCTGGGCGTTTGCTTTTCAACAATTTGAGTAGTTGACATGTAAATATTTTCTCAAAAATATTTAAAATCATACTGTTTCTGTTGTTATAGAGTCATAAGAAAAATTATAAAAATTATAGGTAGGCAGGGCTGAATTGAGACAGTGTATGTGTGACTAGTGTGCTGGGCGTTTGCTTTTCAACAATTTGAGTAGTTGACATGTAAATATTTTCTCAAAAATATTTAAAATCATACTGTTTCTGTTATAGAGTCACAAGCAAAATTATAAAAATTATAAAAAATATTTTGAATATTAAAAATATAATAGAAATGAGATCTTGTACAAAGGGAACTGGATGTGAGGAAGGATAGGAATGAGGTACCACTATTTCTATTTAAGGCTGTAGTAACACCTGATTTAAAAAATTGTGTTCTCTGGAGCAGAAACTAATAGATAGGAAGGTATAATAGCAGGAAGGTCAATTGTAGATACTAGAGACAGTAAAGAAGGGGGTGAGTAATAGGGGATGTGAGGGATGGGATAGGGAAAAAATAAACAAGACATTTAATCGACAGAAAAATTGAAAATGATCTGTTGATAATGTAGTAATGTCTTTAACCTGACTTACACGTACTGTATTTATGCTGGGAAAAACCATGCTGTATACTCCAGAGACATACAGTGATTCGATGTAAATTTAAAAAAAATATATTAAAAAAAGAAAGAAAACTTGTCTTTTTGGTCCAGCCAGCGTGGTGTAAGTGGCAAGGTTCTGTGGTGCCAGGTTGGAGTCACATGGGAGTCTGAACAGGCTGGGCTGGTAGCACATGCCTGGAGCAGACCGGCAACAGTGAGACACCCCCGTCAAAAATACCTCTATCTCAGGGAGCAGCAGTTAGCGTAATGGCTATGTCATGACTCCCACATAGTTGACTGCGGCTCATGTCCCGGACCTGGTGGCTTCAACTCACACCAGGCGCGTGTGCGTGCGTGCCCAAGATCCAGAGAGGAGAATGGAGGAGAAGGGATTGCGGCGTGGCCATCCTCCCTGGGGGTGATTTCTCGCTTTCTGTCTCTCTGTCTCTCTCTGTCTGTCTGGTGAGCGCACGTGCCCTATAGCAAAAATCTCTTCAAAAAAAAAGAAAAAAAATACCTCTATTTTCCTCTTTTCTTTTCTCTGTCTCCACATTAAAAAAATGTAATTTTTTGTTACTTTGTAACAAGTAAAACTTCAATTTGAAAATGAAAAAAATATACTGTTAATTCAAGGTGCCCATGTATTTAACCACAGATCACTTTTTTCATAGTATTTGAGGAACAAATGATCTGTGGATTTCCTTTTATGAAAAGCTGCTCTGCGAGGGACAAAAACAACAAACACAAACTTTGTAAAGGGTTAAACATAACTATGCTCTTGAACTATTTACACATGTGTTGATAGTGCTTGAAAGAAAAGCAAATCTTCATAGAGTTCAAGGGCATTATCCATGAAGAAGAGAAATACTTCCTCCTCTTTCCTCTGTTTATTTCAGGTCAGCAACGTTCTGTGGATTTCACTAGAAGGAGGGGAGACGTCTTTGTAAAACTCTATCTTGTCCAAGCATATCAGCTCTCAATCTTTGATGATGGCATTCCAGATACCTAAACCATCATCTTTCATCAAGGAAATTGCCAAGTTCCGGTCCTTTACTTGAAGTTTCTGTCACCTTGGGAGGTTTCCATCACTTTGTGACAGCTCTGATTCCTAGAATTTCTGATGTCATACCACAATACAGTGGTTGTTACAGGGTTATTGGAGAGGAGGGAGGGATATGTGAAATAAATCTAATATTCTAAGAATGTCCAAGCAGTGCCGCTCTCTCTTTGATCTAACACATTTATGAGACTAGACTTTCTGGAAGCTTCATTACACTACTGCCTCTTAAATGTACTCTGGACTTGGATCTAAAGGATAGATCTCCTCCGTTTTATATTTGGATTCAAGTCCCTGACCTTATTCACTGTAAGTGAAGCATGGCCCAAGGGATTCTTATGAACTTTGTAAAGGTTCATCCAATACACATTTCACTTGTCACGGCTTCGTGTTACCCACATACTTTATAATCATCCCTTCTTTATATTTACCGAAGTCATGGCCTGAAATGGCAAACCTGACAGGGCCAAGGAAATCAATCAGCACATTTAGCAACTATCGCCTAACTAGTTTTGAATATTCTCGATCGTAATGTTATCCAGTCCAAAGTGTCCCAACATGTCCACTGAATATTATGCCAATGATTTGTTGAATTCCAGAATTATAATATCTTTCCCTTTCTGCTCCTCTGCTGCTGATAATTATTTCACAAAAAGAAAGTGTAGATGATTTTACATGGTATTTTAAATGAACACTTCCAGGTTTGGTGATCACTAGTTTTCTACTGAAGATTGTTTTACAAACCATTCTTCCTTTTTTTTTTTTTTTTTTTGTTTTGTTTTGTTTTTTCAATAGGGCGCGTGTGCTCGCCAGACAGAGAGAGACAGAGAGACAGAAAGAGAGAAATCACCCACCGGGGGGATGGTCACGCCACAATCCCTTCTCCTCCATTCTCCTCTTGGGATCTTGGGCACGCACACACGTGCCCGGCGTAAGTTTTAAGCCACCGGGTCTGGGACGCGAACTGCGGTCGACTACATGGGAGTCCAGTGACATAGCCATTACACTAACTGCTGGTCCCCTACAAACCATTCTTTATAAGATATTAGTTTTAGAATTCTCCCCATGATTGCTATCAGGAGCAAAATAATCTGCTTTCTTTTTTTTGAAAGCAAAATGAGAAATAGTGATTGACTGTTTTAAAAAATAATTATAATAATAATAATAATGATGGGGGAAAACAGAAAAGATATCGAATGTTGAAATGGGGAGATTAATGTCTTTGTACTGACTGACTTGCATGGCATTCCCTTTTGAAAAAGCAATGTAATACACTGTAAAGTTATATGTAATCCAATGTAATATAAAGAAGATTATGATGATAATAAAAAATAAAAAATAAATTAAAAAAAAGCATAGTAAAAAAAAAATCAAAACCATACATAATTTGCCAAAGATCATTGACACTATTTCAAGTATTATTTTTAAAGTAATCTCGGTATTTTGAGACATAATTTTTTCAGCCCATATTATTTTTTTGCTTGCCTTATGCTTCAATTTTTGCTCTTCATTTCTTTCTGGTGACTATTCTTGTATAGCTCCTATGTCAAATCAAAATAAGGTTTGAAGAGCATTATCAACTGCAAATGTGCAGGCATAAGGATAGAAGATTAAATGATAGCAAGAAGCTATCTTTAAATGCAAATACTCAGTAATTACATTAAATTTAAATGAACTAAAGACTCCTACTAAAAGACAAAGAAGGCCACACCGATTAAATATAAAAAAGAATAGCTTCCTGCTTATTCTCTGATATTTAAAATATAAAGATACAGAAAGGTCAATGGGGAAAGTATGGAAACAATATATATCACGCAAACACTAACTGGAAAAAGGCAAGTATATTAATATCAAAGTGGGCTTTATAAGGAAGTTATTCCCAGATAAAAAGAAAGATGCTTTATTATAATTCCTCAGGAAGCTATATCAATCTTAAATCTGCATCCACCTAATCCTCAAATATATCTAAAGCAAAAATTTAGCAAATTAAAGATGAGATAAATCTAATGTCACAGTAAGAGAATTTAAAACAACTGTCAATAATTCATAAAAAGACAGTTCTTGATAAAATTTCATCGAGAATGCAGTTGATATGAACAACCCAACAGGCAAATTTGACCAAATGGTCATGTATAAAACAGTGCACCCACAAATTCTGAATAAACATTTTTTGAGGCACATGTGCATCATTTACAAAATATATGGCAGGCCATAATGTCTATCACACCAAATTTAAAATAGTTTAATAATATATAGTGTGTTCTGTGTTCTCTATCCACTGTACAATTAAGAAAGCAACCAATATCATAAAGCTAATTAGAATATTCCCATATATTTGCAAATTAGGATATATAATTCTTTTTTTTTAATAACCCATGGGTCAAGAAAGAATGGAAATTAGAGAACATTTTTAACTAAATTATAACAAAACTTATCAACTCTTATGGAATATAATTATTGTGGTGCTTAGAAGGAAATTATAACTTCAAGTGCATATATTAGAAATAAATAAAGTCTGAAAAGCAATGACCTAAGAATACAAATAAAAAAGTTACAGAACAAATTTAAAGAAATAAAATGGAAAGAACAAATAATAATAGAATAAAAAGATCAACTTTGTCATTTCACATGAATAATAATGATGATAAACTCCCAGGTGAGATTTTTCAAGAAAATTATGAAATCACAAACAACTAATATCAGGAATTAACAAAATATACTCTCAGAGTTTTTGAAACTTAGATATTAGACTGCTATGGTTTAAATGAGTCCCCTAAAATTCATGTGTTGGAAAATTAATCCCCAATGCAGTAGTGTTGGGAATTGGGGTCTGTAAGAAGTGAGTAGGTCATCATGAATAGCCCTCATGAATAGATTATTGGTATTATCAAGGGAGTAGGTCACTTATTGTGAGAGCAGGTTTATTATAAAAGCTCTCTTTCTCTTCTGTCTCTTTCTCCTTGCTGTGCTCTTCCACCTTCTTGACACAGAAGAAGGCCTTCAGTAGATGGTGACTTCTTGACCTTTGATTTCTAACCTCCAAAACTATTAAAAACAGATTTATTTCCTTTATCAATTATCCAGTTTGCATTCTGTTACAGCAACCCCAAACAGACTAGGACACATGTTATTACAAACAAATGTGTCCCAAAAGTTAAAAAATATAAACAAAATATAAAATTTTTAGAAAACATTTATTTTTAAATTAAAAAAATAATGTAACCATTATATATCTTTTTTATTTTTTTATTTCATTTTCTTCCAAACATTCAATCACATTATTATTTTTCTTACAAAATGGATATTTCAACAGGTGAACATTTCTCCCTAGTACTGTTGATAAAACTATGAAATAGCTTCAACAGATAATACCACACCTCTTTGTGCCATTAATGCTTGCCTCCCTATATATCTTAACAGTGTATAGCATTGCTTTTTTTTTGTACTTTCTTTTTTTATTTACATTTTTAAATTTCATTTTCTTTTAGACATTCAATCACATTATCTAGCTTGCAAAGTGAATATTTCAACAGGTGAACATTTCTCCCTAATCCAGTTGATAAAACTATAAAATATCATCAACAGATAATACCACATTTCTTTGTCGCATTAATGCTTTACCTCTCTATTTTTCTTCTAAATGTCCTTCCTCAGAACCTCCTCTTTCACAAACACTGTATTCCAGCATGAACATGGTGCACATCAGTCAAGACAAAGACAGTACCATATACATTATCATCAGCAAATAGCTTTCCATTTTGTGTTGATTGGATGCATTTTTCCCCTGTTCTCCTCCCGCCTTTCCTCTATTACCCCTATTCTATCTCTGTTTTTCATACTTGTCATGCTTTGCTTAGCTTTAAGTCTTCCATATTTGTATACTTTGTATCAAATGTCAGAGTCTCATTATTTTTTATGGCTGAGTAGTATTCCATAGAGTATATATGCCACATTTTTTCAATCTACTCATCTCTTTTGGACATTTGGGTTGATTCTAAGTCCTAGCAATTGCAAATAATGCTGCAATAAACTTAGTTGTGCAAACATTTTTCCAACTTTAGGTTTTTCTAACCTTTGGTAAATACTTAAGAGTGAAATTACTGAATTGTATGGTAGTTCTATTTGTAGGTCTGAGAAATCACCGTATAGTTTTCCGTGGTGATTGTAGTAATTTGCATTCCCACCAACAGTGTAGGAGAGCTCCATTTTCACCACAGCCTCACCAGCACTTATCTTTATTTATTTTTTAAATTTTAGTCATTCTGACTGGGTTTAAGTGGTATCTATTGTGGTTTGGATTTGCATTTCCCTTATGATAAGAGATGTGGAGCATGCTTTCATATACTTTTTGGCCATTTGAATGTCTTCTTTGGAGAGTTGTCTGTTCAGCTCATTTCTCCATCTTTTAATTGGACTTTTTTGTTTGTTTGTTTTTGGGGGTGTTTTTTTGGTAAGCTGCTTGAGGTCTCTGTATATTCTGGTTTTCTGAGGTATAGTTTGCAAATATATTCTTGCTGAGTGTTGTCTTCTTGCTCTAATTATTGTTCCTTTTGTTATGCATAAACTTTTCAGCCTGCTATGGTCCCATTTGTCTATTTTTATAACTATTGTCTATTCTTTGGGAGTCTTCTTTAAGAAGTCTTTGCCTACCTTAAGGTCTCAAAGAGGAAAACACAATTTATTAAAGTGAACTCAAAAAGTAACAGAAAATATGTATAAATCATTACTTATTAAATAATTTAAATCCATAATTTAGAATTTCTTTTTTTTCATAATTTAGAATTTCTCACAAAGAAAATTCTAGTCAGATTTGTCTTTCCATGTAAAATTTTCCAAACATTTAAAGAAATAAGACCAATTTTATACAAAAGTTTCCAAGGAAAAGAAGGAATATATTCCAACTTGTTTTATTTATTTTTAGTTTAAAATTATTTATTTATTTATTTCATGAGCAAGAAAAAGAGAGAATGAGAAAGACAAGCACCTTCAACATAGTTTCACACTATGATCCTCTTAGGTCATCTTAACGGTGTTGGGGGATGATGGATTTCCAGCCAGGATTTTAGGCACGTGAATGCCTGGTAGGCTAAGATCAACCCAGGAACCAAACTCCAATCATTCACATGGTTTTTAGCATTACAGGACATTGTGCTGCCACTATGCCATCATGATTGTACTCATGAGTTTATTTTTATAATGCCTGTATAATTTTTTTTTGGAGAGGTTTTTGCTATAGGGCATGTGTGCTTGCCAGAAAGACAGAGAGACAGAAAGCGAGAAATCACCCCCCAGGGGGGATGGCCACGCCACAATCCCTTCTCCTCCATTCTCCTCTCGAGATCTTGGGCACGCACACACACGCGACTGGCGTGGTTTTAAGCCACCGGGTCCAGGACACAAACCGTGGTCGACTACATGGGAGTCCAGCGACATAGCCATTACACTAACTGCTGATCCTCTGCATAATTTTTTTTTAATTGCCAGAGTATATGTGCACTTGCTAGAGAGAGTGAGAAAACATCCCCTTTGGGGAATTGTCATGATCCAACTTCTTCTAATCCATTTCTCCTTTCTTTTGAGATTTTGGGCATCTATGCACATGTGCCCAGTGTACTTTTTAAATCGCCAGTCTGGGATCGGATTCTGAGGTCAGTGAAGTGGGATCCAGCCATCTAAATCACCATGCCTGTCTGACCCTAGCACAATATTGATACTAACACTCGGAAAGCACAATGAATAATGGAAACTTTCAGGTTACCTTTGCTTAATTGCATAGATGCAAAAGTCCTAAATAATTTAAAAAGGAATCTAGGCATATATTAAGAAGACTCATTTCCAGAATACATACAAATTTTTATGGATTTATAAGAGACAGTCTAATAGAAAAGGGGGCAAGAAAAGTAAACAACTACTTCACAAAAAGAATATATGAACAGCTAATAAAATCTGAAAAGAAGTATACTCTCATTATTAATCAGGGAACTGACAAGGGTATAATGAGACATCACTACATATCTATCAGAAA
The DNA here is from genome assembly GCF_000334495.1 of Tupaia belangeri chinensis. Taxonomy (NCBI): domain Eukaryota; kingdom Metazoa; phylum Chordata; class Mammalia; order Scandentia; family Tupaiidae; genus Tupaia; species Tupaia belangeri. The sequence continues at coordinate 3,362,802 of NW_006159904.1, read as the reverse complement.
GACTATAATTAAAAGACTGACAGTAGGACTCAGCATCTGAACCCTGTGGTATGCTGATAAGAGTGTAAATTGGTATAACCACTTTGGAACCTCTAAGGAATATTAAGTTAAAACATGCATATCTAATGACCCAGCATTTCTGCCCCTAAGTATCTATATACCCAATGGCAGCAGCAACACAGAAAAATCTCATAAATATATTGTTGAGTGTATAAATCAAGACAGCATATATGTGTGTGTGTGTATGTATGTGTGTGTGTGTGTGTATATATATACATATATGTATATAATGTCAGGGCTCCATTAACATGATGTTCAAAATTGGGCAAATCGATAGTGCTAGAAGTACAGATGGTAATTCTCTTAGGAGGAAGGGAAGAGAGGACTTGTGCTTGAGAAATGGGACAGGGAAGTGGTTTCTGGGTGTTTATAGTGTTCAGATTGCTGACCTGTGTGATAAATACATAATTGTGTTTGTTTTCATAATTCATGAGCTTTAACCTAGGATTTGTACATTTGTGTGTATGTGCTTTTATATATATATATATTTCTTTTAAATAGCTTAAAGATATACAATGTATACAATGAAGATATACAATGAAAGATATACAATGAACTTGATTGACAAAAATGTAAAAAACTGACATAACTTGTTATTGGTGAAAATGTGGGGCAAAAATTCTTATTCACTGCTTGTGGGAACATTAGCTGGTACAACTGTGTTAGAAAACAGATTGGCATTAACAATGAGTTTGAATGTATGGAAGAAAATGAAATGAAAAAAAATTTAATAAAAAAATAAAAGGAAAAAATAAATTAAAAAAAAGAAAAATCATGCTGTGATGTAGAAAATCCATTTTAAGTATATACCTGAAGAATCTCACTTGAATATGTGCTAGAGTACCTGCAGCATTATTTCTAAACCAAAAACCAGTCACAAGTCTAGCAACATATTATATATAAATTGTGATGTGTCCATGAAACAAACATAACAATGTGAACAATTATAGCTGCAAACATCAGCATGGATAAACTGACAAACATGATGGGAAACCAAAAAAGAAAGAAAGAAAGAAAGAAAGAAAGAAAGAAAGAAAGAAAGAAAGAAAGAAAGAAAGGAAGAAAGAAAGAAAGAAAGAAAAGAAAAGAAAAAGAAAAAACAGGACACAAAAGCACACATGCATTTTTACAAAATTCAGAAGACACAGAGAGAGTGAAGGAAGTAGTGAAAGTGATTTGAATGGTCCCAAGGGCTTAGCTTTATGGGGTAGTGTCAATATTCTTACTTATGACACCAGTGGTTTTTATAGACTTCAATTTAATGTGTATTTGTTAAACTAAAACATATTCTATGTGTATCTTTCCATCTATGTCATATTCCAAAGTAAAAACTGTTAAAGTACTTTCTAAGTATTTATGTATTATTACTAAGTTATTGTTCCATAATAATTATTCTTATTGTAAAATCATATTTTATTTTTAAGGTTGACTGTCACAATATTTTGTTTACAGAGCATTCAGTATATTGGAACATTACCCATATTAAATCATTGATTAGGATCTATCTACTCAATATTTTCCTGATTCTGACATTGAAGAAGAATGACGATCAAGGGTTGTAAACTCCAATAGCTCTGAGCCCAGGAAATAACAGAAATGAGTAAAGAGGGCGTATCGTAGCACAAGCCTACTAAGCTTTTACGGAAAATATCTTTAATAATGACTTATAATATTTTGGGGCCAATAAAACACTCAAATAAAACATACCCTTGAGGCAAATAGAAGAGCAGGCAAATATTGTTGGTCCTTTCAAAGAATGACACATCTGCCATGCTGTTTAGTATAATCTGTTCCCATTATGGGACTGCTATTTGTAACACACTTAGCACCATTTGCCACTATCTATTGATATTTTGAAAATGTTTTCATTCACTCAAAAATTTGCCAAAAACTTACCCAAGCTATCATCGTCTTTCCTTATCTCCTTGCAAAACGATAAAAGAAAAGAGTAGTGCAGACTAGTAAAAAATACTCAGAGCAGATTTTATGAGGAGTTCGGTCAATAAATAAGACGTTCACGTTTGTCATTGCTCAGAATGTCCTTTAATGTGCTGTAACAGGTTGGTTCTATTAAGTGCAAGCAAGTCGATGAAAACATAATCCAAACTTTATTTATGACCATCCAATCTAGCTCATGATTTACAAGACAAAAGGAGAGTTTTCCAAATGATACATAAGCCGCTTACATTTTTTCACTTGTTTCTACTATAGTAGCAATCCAGTAGAATCTAATATTTGCTAGAGTGCATTTAGCTAGACCAGTATAGACAAAGACCACAGAATTGCACCACAACAGGTCCAAAGTATAGACAGTATTATCCAGCTCATTAATTCTGAAGGCACTTCTAGTAGAGACATTTGCAATTGCCATTTTCATTTTTATCTCATGTAACTGCCAAAGTTCAGGTACCACCGTGATCTAAGGGAAGTGTCTTGCTTGACAAAAGTTATTTGGACTAAGGTGTGTAATGTTGGATGTGTGGAGCTGCTTTAATCCAATGATATTATTTTACTTTTTGGGATAGCTTATTAAGTTAGAGAAGTGCTATTCCAGAACAGCTCTGAAACTATTTAAAAAAAAGAAAAGAAAAGAAAAGAAAAACTCTCTGAATGTTTGTTTGCATTTTATTTAGTTATTTTTTTAAAAAAAATATTTAAGATTCTTTTCTAACACGACAAACACATCACTGCAGAAGTGACCTCACAGCTGATCGCAGCAATTTATTAGTATATGATGCAGTATTGATATCTTTTTTTTTTTTTGTTGGAGAGATTTTTGCTATAGGGTGCATGTGCTCACCAGACAGACAGAGAGAGACAGGAGAAAGAAAGTGAGAAATCACCCCCCAGGGGGGATGGCCACTCCGCAATACCTTCTCCTCCATTCTCCTTTCAGGGTCTTGGGCTTGCACGCACACGCACCCGGCATGAATTTTAAGCCACCAGGTCCTGGACACGAACCACGGTCGACTACATGGGAGTCCAGCGACATAGCCATTACGCTAACTGCTGGTCCCGATATCTTCTTTTTGAAAATTATTTCTTGGCCTCAGTAAAGATCACATTTTTCTCTGTGAGGGTTTACAAAGACCAAGTTCTAAAGGGGAAGAGAGGGAATATAAAACATAAGCAGAGAAACAAATCCTCAAATTTTCCTAGTTATCTCCTTTTGCTAATATGACTCTGTCCTTGGATAGGCTCCTGGCTGACCTCCAGAACCACTGGGTCATTCCTTCCCCCTCAGTTGATTCGACCCTGTCTTTGGCCATCATATGAATTCTGAATCGCTTGCTTGTTTTCATGGTGTAACCTTGGTTTGAACTATACTCTCCTTAGAACACTATTACCCATATTGGAAGCATTTAATTAATGTCAGTGAAGCAGATGTGTTTGGTACCCAGGGAATCCTATTTGCAGGCTGCTGTGGGTGCTGCTGCTAATCCATAATTCAACTGCCTCTGGAGGATTGATTGTCCTTGTGTTGGAGCCTCCATGTTAGGAATTGCCTGGTTGATATGTCTCTCTCACTTTCAACCATGAGCAGCCTAGAGCCGATGACTCCCTGAGTTAGGGGGATACAAAAGACTCACTTTCACCTCTAGGGACACACTCTCAGGGTCAATTTAAACTCCATTTCTTTCCCATTAGACCCAGGATAAGTACGAACTTTATCTAAAAGCACTGTCTTGTTCAGCTACTTCCCCTTCCCTACCCTGCTTCTCTCAGTTCCATGCAGGTTTCTCCCAAGTGTACTGTGAAGGGCTGCAAGGGCTTGGAGATTTGCTTTAGTTGCAAGCTGACAAATTATCCTGCCACAGTTTCATCAATGCTGGAAGAAGATAAGAAACTCTGGTGTCAGAGACAAAGGGCAATTTCTAACACATAGTAATAGCAGTAGCCAGAGTATCATCATTTTGGCATTGGTTCCCTAAAGCTCTTTTATCAAAGAGGGGCAGATGTCAACTACACAAGAAATGTCAACAGGAGTAACACCTGAGCTCGTGGATCCTAAATTTTTTATAATAGGAAGTAAACCAACTTGTCCTTTGTTTTGGAGGAATTTTCTCTCTCTACTTTCAAAAGTGTTCACTATGCAAAAACTCTTGAAAAGATCATCTTGACAAAGAAGTCAGTGTGCTGCTCACAGGACATGGAGAAATATCAGAGAACCTGGAAGAATTTTCACTCAACGATATTCTCTCATGTCTACATCCTTTCGACTTCTGGAAAAGTTTTCCATGGTTATGCCAAAGTTCTAATCTGGTTTCTGCCCTTAGCAGTGGTAAATTTTTCTCAATGTAGGTATGCATCTTAGTAACTATTATATGCAGAGTACTAGAAACTTTTGCTGCCTACCTACCTAAATACTAGTTATTACAATAGGTCCACCACCAGATTCCTAAGAAAGTCGCCCCATCCAGAGGAGAATTACTAACAATGAGGCACCATTCTGGCAGTTGTCTTGGAATCTACTCCCCAGCATTTGGCCTGCAGCCACCTTCCCAATTAAGCTCATTCACAGGCAATAAAACTGAGGATCACTTATTGCTTGGTTGACCACTCAGCTTGATAAAGATACTCACTGTAGTTTTCCCTGGACTTCCATCAAATATTAATTGGCTCAAGAAATCTGTATTCTTTATCTTTCAGAAATCATGTCTTTATCATCACCCTATCCTTACTGCTTAATAGCTATCAATATTTGTGAAGGATCTGAGATTTCCTTCTGCTTTCAAGCTAACAAGTTAACCTACCTTTTCATGGATGTGTAAAGAAGATGAGAGAACCCTGTGAGAGACAAAGGAAAGTTGGCTACATGTGCTATAGCAGTAGGCAGAACGTCATCATTTCAGCATTGGTTCTCCAACTGGATTTCCCATAGCTTGGTAAAAAGGGAACTAGGTGACATGTGGACACATTGCATTGTGAGCAAGGAACATTGAGCTAAGGAAACCTCAATCATCTATACTAGGCAGTTAACAAACTTGCCTGACCTTTATCCTAAGGAAATGCTACCATATTAAACTGGACAATAGATAAACCTACCTTTTGTTGTAGATAAAGACAGGATCTCTAGCTTCCATGAATCTACTATATAAATAACCTTGAATAGATAGCTCAGAACAAAAGAAGCCAGTGCCTCTGCTCATAAAATATACAGAAATATGAGATACCCATAAAGAAGTATCTCCCAATAAGCCTTCCTTTAGTAAATCAATTTCATATGAATCTTCATCTTTAGCTCTGCTTTTGGGAAACTCAAGACAGTGAAAATAAAAATGAAGAGTTAGAGGTCCAGTTTGAAAACCATAATAATGATTAGTACTGAATGATATTATATTGGGTTGTTGGAAAAGTCATGATGTATTTTTACATAGAAAAAAGTCATGACTCTTCTGACAACCCAATATAATATTGCAGATTAATATTTAAAGTTGAATAACAGTGAGAAGGCATTCTTGCTGGCCACAAGTGTTTGGCTCTTTTTTCCCAGTGCTGTAGTTGATAAATTCTAACTGTTGAGAGAAAATGAGTGTTTGCCAAGAGAGCAATGTCAATAGAAACATTTGCAAATGGGAACATGCAGATTAGATGTTTAATTCAGCTAGCTTTACAAACTACATCATTAGTACAAATTACCTTAAGGGCCTTTCTAAATTTTTCTTTCTGTTCCAATTCATTAGATTTTTTTGTTTGTTTCTTTTCCTTCTTCCTTCACTCTTTCTTCTTTCCTTCTTTTTTGCTTTTCTCCCACCCTTCCCTCTCTCCTTCCTTCTTTTGAGACTACCTGACTGTCAACAGAGTCTGTTCAATTTTCAAATTGCAAAATTTTGAGTTGCATGGTAAATAAAAGGAAGTGCATGTGAGTCTTTATAGATTAATACAAAGGTCACATAGATATGTCTGTGTCTGCATGTTAAATACAAGTGTACATTATACACGCACATTTAAAAGTAAGTTCCATGGTCCATCTGGACTTGTATGCATATTTTTCATTGTTGCATGGAAGAAATTACTGTCTATCTTAGAAGTTTAAATAAATACCATCTGTCAAAGTCTGTATTAATCAGCACCATAGCTATCACTGTCCCTTCAGCACCCAGTAAATAGAATGTCTAACTTGTTCAGCAAAAAACAATGCAGTTGGTCATTAACTTTTTCTTATTGAAAAGCAAACACCTAATACAAACCAGGAAGTATTGGAAGTATTCAACAGCTTAAAAATAACAAATAAACCCCACCCATTTTCTTTTCCTTTTCTTTCTTTTTTTTAGAGAGGGAAAGATTTTTGCTTTAGAGCACATATGCTCACCTGAGGGACAGACAGACAGAAAGCAAAGAATCACCTCCCAGGGGATGGCCACGCTGCAATCCCTCCTTCTCCATTCTCCTCTTGGGATTTTGGGCATACATTACAAGTGCCCTGTGTGAGTTTTAAGTCACCTGGTCCAGGACTCAAACCACAATTAGTGCAACAACATAACCATCATACCAACTGCTGACCCCCTAAATAACTCTTTTCAAGACTACAATATAAAAGGAAAATGAAGAATAGTAATCTTTGAGGATATTCTATTATCTAAGCCAGCAGCTTTCTATTTTCTCACATAAGTCTTATGAAAGAGAGATTATCTATTTATCTATCTATGTCTATCTATCTAATCTATATCTATGTATCATCTATCTCTATATATTTATATAAAGAAGTGACTCTCAAAACAGTTAATTATCTTCTCAAAGGTCTTAACACTCAGGAACTAGCAGAGTAGGGTTGTGAAAGGAAGTCTGAGTCCTCTTCCTTTTATTTCCAAATAACCACACTGATTTAAGAAAGAAACAATTATTCCACCTTAACGGACTGAACTGGCTTCTCTTTCCAAGGGATTTGCCAAAGCACTTTAAAAATGCCTTGCATTTCAGACCAATGAATCTCATTTCTGGAGGAGGGCGGACTGCTCCCCCAGCAAATTGTCAAGAATTCCAGTGTGAATTCCAGTTCGAGAACCTTCAATCTTTCTCAACTTCTTCCTTTTTCAGGGACTCATTTGACATCACTTCAAATTCAAAACATATGATCCAGTTATCAGACAAGCCACTTCCCAAGCTTTCCTCTTTTTTTGAGTTTCCCCAATGGCACCCTTATTCTTTCAGGTTTCATGAAGCTTCAGACTTTGTGGGTATTCATTTTTCTTCCAGGGCTTTCAAGGAGAAGCCTTTAATTTCTTGCATAGATGTTACAGGAGGAAATTTAACTCCCTTGTTAGCAGTTCCAAGTTGTTCTCTAAGTAGTCCCTGCTTCTGCTGCCCTCCAACGAGGAGGAGACCTAACCCGGAAGATAGAGATCTGTGCTGACTTGTTTTCTGGTTTACTGGGGCTTGGAAGGCAGATGACCTGTGGTTGACCACCCACCCACACACACACACACACCCACACACACCCACACACACACTGCAGGGAGGGAGGGTGGATGTTGGCAGTTGCAGAGTGATCCCTCAGAACAGAATGTACCAATTGGAATGCTGCTTGACCAATCAGAGCTGCACAAGTATCAAATTTTCATTTGCATATACAGATTCAATTGAAGAAGGAATTATTTCCCTATAAAAGCCTATCTCTGAGCACATTTCAGGAGACAGCCTCTTGAGCAAACCTGTCTCCTGAATGATATCACCCATAATACTTTCTCCTTGACAAACCTTGTGGGACAGTTTGGCTTTTCTGGTGGTGACTGACTGTTCCGTGCTTAAATCAGTGTGGTTGTTTGGAAATGATAGGAAGAGGGTATCAGTCTTGCTTTTACAGCCCTATTCTGCCAGTTCCTGAGTGTTATGACCTTTGACAAGATAATTAGCTGTTTTAAGAGTCACTTTGGTTTGGCTGCATGTCTTCTTTGTATAAGAACTGATCTCTTTCTCTTTCACAATGAGACCAGAAAAGGAGATATGGCATTGATTATGTATATGCTAGGTTTCCATGGCAACATTAATTTACTCTAGAAAGTTTTTTTTTGTTTTTTGATTTTTTTAGTTTTTTCTTTAAAGTTTATTTATTTCTTCCATGAGAGAGAAGCAGAGTAATAGCACTTTGAATTATTTTTTCTAAAATAATTATTTAATTTAATTTCTTTATTTATTTTAATTTGACCAGAGAAAACAGAGTGAGAGAGAGTGAGAAGGCAAGATAGGGGACTTGAACCAGAGTTGGCGATGTGGGAATCCAGTGCCCTTAACCATCATGCCACCTGCTGGCCCCATGAATGCGGTCTTGATACCATAATCTGCCCCCAGCCACAGCTGGTTCAGATAATAAGCATGCACACATTCATCTGGTGTGCTCAGGAAGGTCCTAGGACATAAACTCAGGACCTTTCCTATGTGTGTCCAGTTGTATTAACACTGTATCACTCACTACCTGGGTCCCATCTGTTCTTCAGATTTTAATAGCTCACTAGCAAAACTTTTTAAAACAGTTTTGTGACATTAATATACTCCTTCATTAAGTAGACTCAAAGAACACTCTATTCACCTAAATATAAAACAATCTCCACCTAAATATAAAATAATTTTCTCAAGGATTTTTAATTAATTACTTTATTTTGTCATAGGGCACGTGAGGACTGGGGGAGATGGTGGTGGTGAGAAATCAACCCCCACAGGGGATGGTCAGGCTTCACTGCAATCTCGTCTCTTCTGTTCTCCTCTCAGAATTCTGGGCATGCATGTACATGCACCCAATATGGTTTTCAAGTCCTTAGGTCTTGCACTTGAACTGCAGAGTCAGCCATGTGGAATTCAGTGCTTTAACTATTACAACACCTGCTGGCCCTCAAGGATAATTTTTTGACCAGCTTGAATATATACGTCTTTAGAGATATAGATGAAATGATAAGATTTCAGCTCAAAATATTTGATATAGTAATTTACACACATGCCAATTATGCATGAAATAATGTTTAATTAATATGTACAGGTGACCTCAAAAAGTTCATGAAAAAAATAGAATGAAAGTACTAGTTTACTTTGGTGCAAAAATAATTCATGTATAGATTTTTAATACTAATTAAGTATTTTCCATGAAAATTTTAAAGACCTCCATATTATAAACACATAGAAAATTGCATAACATACCATAGTACTGCCTAATTTAGAAATTTTGGGATGCTGATTTGTTCTTATATTTCCTGAAAAATTTATTGAAACCCTTTACATATACCTCTTACATCAATCTGTCATGAATAGATTTATTTTCTAATCATCAAACATATTTTTGTAAAGTATATCTTCCTCACAGTCATGTACATTATTTTAATACAAATCCACATATGGTAGGTTACTGCACATTCTATTTCAAGCTATGTGTACTCATTTATATATTTATTCATTTATTGGAAAAGTGTTGTTGAACATGTACTGTGGGCTAGGAACAAATATAAGTTCTTTTTTTTTTGCTGGAGATACAATTGTAACCATGTAGAATATAAATTTTGTTGGAATTATATTCTAGTGCAAGGAGACACACAAGAATGTATTTATCAGGTGCATTCTATAAAGTGTTATGAAGTAAAAAGGAAAAAAGGAAAAAAGAAAGGAAAAAAGGAAAAAATTGATGGTGGGGACTAGACCGCTTCCTTAGAAAGTAAGGGAAGGCCTCTTTGAGGGTTGTATTAACTCTGTCTTTTATTTTCCGTATACTGATGCTTTAGCCTCTAGGGACTTGCTGGCCCTGGAAGGACTTCCTCTCTCGGAGTTAGTCCAGTCCTAGAGAGAGTAAACAGCTCCCTCACTAATGTGCTTTTCAAATACAGACCAATCAATTCATCACTCTAACCACCTACTTCATTTGCTTTCACATTCTGGACCACCATCCACCTGCTCTAATCATCCTAGGGCTAGATATCAGACAATTCAGGACAGTTATGCTTTTTTTTAAATTATTCAAACTAGCCAACCCTGAGCTTCTTATCTATTTGTCCCATTTCTTCCATGGAAATCACAATAAAGGCTCTTGCCATGTTTCCCTTCTGCTGCTTCTGCCCTCTGGTTGACCTTGGTGCTTTTGTTGTTGTTAGTTACTTCTTTTTATATATATATATTTTTTTACATTTTTTAAATACATTCAGTCACATTATTTAGCTTACAAGGAGATCATTTAAATATGTGAACATTTCTCCCCGGTGCAGTTGATCAAAATATAACAATACTACCTCCCTGTCTCAACAATGCTGTCTCCGTATCCCTCCTCTAAATGTTTTTCCCCGGGCCCCACTCCTCCACACACACCACATCTGGCATAGACACCCATCTCTTGTGTTTGTACATCCTTTAGCCCATCAGCTTCAGTTATAGAGTGTGGACACTCAGTATATATTAAGTGGGGACATACAGTGTCTCTCTTTCATAGCCTGGCTTGCTTCACTCAGCAGTAAATCTTCCATATTCTTCCACTTTCTGTCAAAAGCCAGGGTTTTGTTGTTGTTGTTGTTGTTGTTTTATAGCTGAATAGTATTCCATAGAGTATGTGTGCCACAGTTTTTCAATCTATTCATCCATACAGGGGCATTTGGGTTGCCTCCATGTCTTAGCAATCGTGAAAAGTGCCGCAATAAACATCAATGTGCAAGCACTTTTCCAATGAAGAATTCTTCTGTCCTATGGGTAGATGCCAAGGAATGGGATTGCTGGATCATATGGTAGTTCTATTTGTAGACTTTTGA
>NW_006159904.1:3335246-3351892 GCF_000334495.1 Tupaia belangeri chinensis | reverse complement strand
AGTTCCTTGTGAATTCTGGTTATGAGTCCCTTATCTGATGCATAGTTTACAAAAATATTTTCCCATTCTGAGGGCTGTCGATTGACACAACTTACTGTGTCTTTTGCCATGCAGAAACAAGGATGCCCACTTTCTCTGCTCTTTTTCAATATAGTACTGGAAGAAAAGGGGAAAAAATTAAAGGCATCCAAATAGGAAAAGAAGAGGTGAAACTCTCTCTATTCGCAGATGACATGATTGTGTACATAGAAGACCCAATGATTTCCATGAAAAAATTTCTGGAAGTAATGCACGAATACAGGAAAAAGTTGCAGGATAGAAAATTAATATACAAAAGTCTATAGCATTTCTAAATGCAAACAACAGGCAGACGGATATAGAATTGAAAAAAGTTATTCGATTTACCATAGCCACCAAAAGTATAAGATACTTAGGGATAAATCTAACCAAAGAAGTTAAAGACCTCCACAAGGAAAACTATGAGAAGCTAAAAAAAGAAATTGAAAATGACACAAAAAAGTGGAAGGACATCCCATGTTCCTGGATTGGAAGAATTAATATAACCAAAATGGCAATTCTACCCAAATTAATCTACCTATTTAATGCAATGCCAATCAAAGTACCAGACACATTCTTCACAGATCTAGAAAAAACAATCATATAATTCATCTGGAATAATAAAAGACCTCGTATTGCCAAAGCAATTCTACATAAGAAGGGTGGAGTGGGTGGCATCTCACACCCTGACCAAAAAAATGTACTACAAAGCTGTGGTAATCAAAACAGCATGGTACTGGCAGAGGAACAGACATGTGGACCAGTGGAACAGAATTGAGTTCACAGGAATAAATTCCCAATCATTCAGTCAACTGATTTTTGACAAGTGGTACCAGTCAATTCAGTGGGAAAAGGGAAAACCTCTTCAGTAAATGGTGCTGGAAAAACTGGATTTCCACCTGTAGAAAGATGAATCTGAACTCCTACCTCTCACCTTTGACAAAAATCAAGTCAAGGTGGATCAAGGATCTAAATCTAAGACCCCAAACTATTATAGTGATTCTAGAAAACACTGGGGAAACTCTGGGAGACATTGGGGTAGGGAAAGACTTCTTACATAAGACCCCCAAAGCACAATCGATAATCCCCAAAATAGAAAGTGGGATTACATCAGACGTTGGTGCTTTTGCATGGTGTGCCTCGGGTCTTAGAAACTGAGTAACAAACTCATAATTTCAGCAGTGGCCTTCTGATCTGTTGGTCTTACTATGCCTCAAATATTCTATTAGTACACTATATTTTAAACCAGAGGGGAGAAATCTCTGAGAGACCTGGATGAAGTAAAGAGTGAAATAGGAGGACATCCAGAGAAAGAACACTCCAACGAGAGAAAACTGCATGTGCTTTTTGACCTAAGGAACAGTGAGTTGCTCCTGGCCAGAGCGGAGTGAGCAAAGGGGAGAATACTAGGAAATAAATCAGAAAGAAGGTGTTGGAAGAAAGTGATACAGTTAATTTAAACAAGGGCAGTCACTTGAGGTTCTTGTAAAGCACTGTAGTGATTAGTTAATGGGAAGAGGCAAAGGGAAAATCTAGATACTGAATTACTCTTCTAGATAATGAGTAACTATTGTCAAAGGCCAGGAATATTACCAGACGTAGGAGCAGATAGTTCAAACCTACAGAGGAGCTCTTAACTCCCTTATTGTGCTGACTATAATGGATTACTGTGTTTCCTCATAGCAGAGCACTTGCGAAGTAACCTGCTGGATCATCTCCACACCCCAGACCCTGTTTTGCATTTTGAACACGTGAAGCTTCTTTTCCTCTTAGCTTTCCTAAACTGGGGTAAACTTTAGGTCTAAGCTGGTATTAATAGACTAGGTTGTAACAATGTGATCTTTGGCTAGGACTTATGTACATATGCTTACATGCAATTTTATTATGTGTGGTAGGCAAGGTATTTAGTATGCACGTGATGAGTGAAAATTAATTAGAAACTTCTTCTTGCATTTCTTATCACTGTGCTAGGCCTGAGGGAAGCTCAGAGGTATAGAATACTGCTCATCTCAAAGAGTAGTCGTCAAGATAAACACAGATAAAGCAATTATAATTACAATATATAATAAGGAGTCAAATTTTGTGATATCAATCATAAGTTTTTCATAAATTCACAGGAAAGAGAGATAAGACGTGCTGGCATAATGAATGAAAAGCTTGGCTTTAATTTTAATTTGAGTGTACACAGCATGAGATTTAGAGAGAAGGATGACAGAGCGACTGCATGCACAGGATAAACCGTAACAAAGAAGATCTTGGAATATTTAGAAAGAGGTTAAATATGGGAAAAATACATTATGGTTTGAGACCTCAGAAATAAGGCAAATGGAAGTTCAGTATTAGCTGGCAGAAAGAAAGAATCACTGGCCACTTTTGAACCAAAACCTGACATAATATAAGTGATATACAAAGATTATTCTGTCAGAATTTCACTGAATGGATCAAGGACAAAACAACAAGGATAAAAAACAATAGATATAAGCTACATGAGTTTCCTAGGGGTACAGTAACAAAGTACTATAAACTGGGTGGCTTTAAGCAAACCAGGTTTATTGTCTTGTATTTCTTCAAGCTAGAAATTCAAATGTTGATATGGAGGCACAGAGGAGAATTTTTCTATGACTCTTGTTGACAGGAATCCTTGATGTTCCTTGTCTTGTTGATGTTATCACCCCATACTCTGTTGGCTTTTTGGTCACATGATGCTCTCTCCCATCTATGTTCAAATTTCCCTCTTATAGAGACATCAGTCATTGGATTAAGACCCTCCCTAATCTACTATGGCCTCATCTTAAATTGAATATATTTGCAAAGATCCTAATTCCAAGTAAGACTCCATTCTTAGGTACCAAAGTTTAGGGCCTGACCATCTTCTTCAGGGACACAATTAAACTCAGAGCATGAGAATTAGTAGTAATGCAGGTATGTGGACTAAACTATGTCATTCCAAAATTCATATACTGAAGCCCTCATGTGATGGTATTTAGTGATGAGGGTTTTGGGAAGCTGACTAGATTTAGAAGAGGTCCTGAGTGTGGGTCTCCCATGATGAGATCATTCCACAGGGCTTGTTTTCCCTCTCCTTTCTTTCTTTCTTAGCTATATGAGGACATAGCAAGAAGGAAGCAAGCCAAGAAGAGAGCCCTCACTGGGACAATGAATCAGTCAGTACTGTGAATTGAGATTTCCTAGCCTCCAGAACTGTGAGAAATAGATTCTAGTTGATTATACCACTTGGTCTATGGTATTTTTTATGGCAGCCTGAGATGACTAGGACAGCAGTATGAGCAAAATCATTTATTCAGCAGTCCCCAGTTGATTCATTCATGCATTTGATTATCTATGTACATGTGTGTATGTTTATTCCTACTACTTTTCCCCAATAAATTTAGGCATATGATATAATTATGATAAGGGGAATAGAGTAAGAAAGAATAGAAGAGTAAGCAATGTGGTCATTTGGAAGGATAAGAATTATAAAACACCTTGCAACTGCAAAGTAACAAATTTGAAACATGTGGAAGAAATGGAAGATTTCTTGACAAAATATAAAATACCTAATTAAATTAAGACATAAAAAACTTGAGTAGACCAATTACCATAGAAGAGATTGAAAAGGTAATTAAAGAACTTTCATTAAATAAATGCTGAAACCAGATGGGCTCACAGCTGAATTTTATCTAACCATTAAAAAAAGGAATGAGTTTATCATTTGTTAAGTTACTTCTAATCCCAGAAAAAGATAAAAAAAAAAAAACCTCAATAGCTTCTCTCATTAATCCAGCTTAAGTTTAATATAAAATTTTATAATGAGAGCACATAAAAGAAAGCTATAAACAATCATCTGTATTAAATATAGGTAAAAAATAAATAAAATATGAGCAAATAAAGTCAAATTAGATAGCAAAAGAATAATACCCTGTGATCACGTAGAGTATACTCCCCAAAATGTGAAGTTTTATTTTATTATCAGGAAACCTATAAACCTAATTCAATTTATTAAAATTAAAGGCATATAATTATAATGAATGAATGCTATAATTATTTAATAAAATGAACAGGTAGCCTTAATTTAAAAGTTACATAGGAATAAACACAATATATGAGACAAATGACAAATATTACTCTGAGTGATAAAACTCTAAAATTAGAAGCCAGTCAAGGTTGCCTATTATTAGCAGAATAAGCAACAATGTTTTAGAGATGAGTGGGAGATAGGCTTCTAAGATGGTCATCAATGATCCCAACCTCTGGAAACTCATCCATCATTCAATCACTTCCTTTTGAGTGTGGACTGGTCCTAGATGTGCTTTGAATGAATAAAATATGGCAATGAGGATTGGCTGTCACTTTTAAGATCAGGTTAGAAAAGTTCTGTCTTGCCAGAACTCTCTTACACCCTTGGGCATTTCTCCCTTGTTTGTTCTTATGAAGTCTTTGAACCAGAAACCAGGGAGGAACCAATAACCTGCAAAGATCTAAGACTACAACAACCACTTGTGTGCGCTTAAAGGGCCTGGCCCCGCATATGCCCTGAGATGATGTCAGCTCTGACCAACACCATGATTGTAGCCTGTGAGACTTACTGATGCTAGGGACCCATTTAGACTGCCTGTTCCTGACCTACAGTAACAGTAAAATAGTAAGTGCTATGGTTTGGATTTTTCCCAAAGATTCATGTGTTGTAAAGGTATTAAGTGAACATTTAATCCCTTCATTGTGTCTTAGGGTGGGAACTTCTCATGTAATATGATCATTAGAGCTTAGGGCAAGGTCTCTGTGACTGAATTTAGTATGTTTATACAGAAAGGAAATGAGGCAGGCACAGATCACCAATATAGACCACTCTCTATTTTGCTCTAAGTTTGTTCTTCCATTATTTTGTGATGCCTTTGGACCTTCCACATGGCAGAATCATCAGTCAATAAACCTCTATTTCTTTATGAATCACCCAGTCTCAGATATTTCTGTTAGCAATGCAATAGCAGACTAATACATTAAGTGTTGTTATTCTTTCCAAGAAAATCAAGGAGCACACCTTTGCTACCCAGGAATGGGAGAACTTATTAACAAAATACAGAAAATATTTCAAAAAAGAATAATTAGAGTGACTGAAATCTTGAGCTTGGTTCTTGGAAGGAGGGTAGTAGTGGAGTAAAGAAGTGAGAATAAATACCTCTGTCCTTATGTGGTGTGGTACTATATTGTTTTACTTCATGCAAGTAGCATAACTCACCATTGTTATTTTTTAGAAATCAAATAAAGAAAATTTCCCAAATAAATACAATATTAAAATGTAGGGGGTACTTTATTTCTAGTATTTGGTGTTTCCTTTCTGTGAAGGAAGCTGAGTAATTTCCAGTTTCTTTCTTTCCCTTTTTTCACTGGACAAAAAGGTAGAAGGTGGGACTAAAGATTTACTGACTGGTAGATGTTAGGAGACCAACTCTGTAAGCATAACTCCATTCATCTCTTCCATTTGGGAATAAAATGTCATCAAGGAGTGGGCATTCTGCTACATTTTCCACAAATAGGATCTCTCTTCGTAGGCTTGCATAAGAGACACCAGGACTGCCTCAGTAGAGGAATGGGACGCTGGCTGATTGAGAGGAATTGTACTCTTCTGGGGTTCAGTGGGCAAGGCCATTCAACCTGATCACTAAGTGCTTTTATCTTGATCTTCCTTCTGCCTTACTTTTTGTTGTATTTCTCAAGAATTGAAGCAGAAAAGAGGGATGTCCTTACTTGATACCATTAAGAAAACAACAGTTTCAATTTAGGCAAAAAAATTAGATATAAAAACAAAAGTGATTTGTACATTTTAGTGTATGTAAATTTTACCCAACATTCTGTAAATAGATATGAGCTCTAGTTTTTGGGTTTGCTTTTCACAGTGATAAGGGTTTGCAGTTCTAAAACTATGTCTGAGAATTCTAGGTTTAAGCAAATGAATAAATAAATAGGGGAAAACAGGCTTGGGCTCCTTATTTGGGAAGTTACATATATGAAAATACCTTATGGTGTTGGTTTGGAATTAGAGACATTAGTATGAATACTGGGCTTAGGACTCGAACCACAGTCGAGTATGGGAGAGCCAAGTGATGCAACCATTACGCCATCTACTGGTCCTGAAAAAGTGATTTTTAATATAGATAAGAGTTAAGTTCAAAGCATCAAGAAAAGATAATAGGAAATGTTATGAGGAGTGTTTCTTCATTATTCTTGATGTTTCCTTCTTACAAACAAAATACAAATAAATATAACTCCTGGCCTCTCTCTGCCCTTAATCATTTTGCCCCAAGGTGACAGTGATATGGTGATATTTTGAATTGGTAAATTTTGAAAAATCAAATTGGATATATATGGCCAAGTTTTGTCTTTCTTTTGGGAGCAAGTGATCTGCAGGGGATATATGTTGTGGTGATCTCCTCCTGGGACATATTTTCTCCATGACAGGACAACCACTCCTGGGAACTGCTCTTTTTATAGTGGGTAAGTATTCTTAATTCTGGGGATCAGCTAGCAGGCATAATAGCTCCTCCCACAAAATTATGTTCTCCTGGGAACCAGCAGTTAGCGTAATGGCTATGTCGCTGGACTCCCACGTAGTCGATTGCGGTTCGCATCCCAGACCCGGTGGCTTAAAACTCACGCCGGGCGCGTGTGCATGCGTGCCCAAGATCCCGAGAGGAGAATGGAAGAGAAGGGATTGCGGCGTGACCATCCCTCCTGGGGGGTGATTTCTCACTTTCTGTCTCTCTCAAGGGAGAAACGCCCGAGGGTATAAGAGAGTTCTGGCAAGACAGAAGTCACCAGCTTTTATAACCTTATCTTGAAAGTGACAGCCAATCGTCATTTCCATATTTTATTGGCATATTGCGGCGTGACCATCCCTCCTGGGGGGTGATTTCTCACTTTCTGTCTCTCTGTCTCACTCTGTCTGTCTGGCGAGCGCTCGCGCCCTATAGTGAAAATCTCTCCAAAACAAACAAAAAAAACTATGTTCTCCCAACTTTAGTTTCAGTTACAAAGATAATATTTTGATTTCCCATCTGACTTAATTATTAATCTATTCAAATATTACTTAATCTTGCCTCTTAATATTGCCTCTTTCATTAAATAGATATGTAAGGAAAACTCCCCCCTCAAAAACAAAAGTGTGATTCTGTGTGAAATTTTTCATTCTAGTAGAGATTCCTGCTATACTCAGACACGTGGCTGGATTTTCAGTGTTCCCAGTGTCATGCCCCATACTTGGAAGTGTGGAAATCGGCTGATCAGTGGTTGGTCCCTCCTTCCTGTTGTAAGCTTCACTGTAGCCAGAGGAAGTCCAACTTTATATATATATATATGTGTGTGTGTATATATATATATATATATGTATACATATATATGTACATATATATATATATATATGTGTACATATATATGTGTGTGTGTGTGTGTATACACACACATGTAGATAGATAGATATACTTCAAAAAGTCTATGGAAAAATGGAAAATATGAGTTTATTTTGGTGCAAAAAATGTTAAACTCCATATATGTTGTTTTTTTCCACAATATGTATTTTCTATGGACTTTTTGAAGATACTACATGTTTAATATATTAAATATTCCGTTCAATGTTAGGTCAAATTTAATGTTAATTTTAAAAACCTTTAACACGCATAAAATATATTTAGTGTCTTACAGTTTATATGATACAATTGTCCTTTGGTATGTGCAGAGGATTGGATCCAGGACTCCCTTACTAGTGAATCCATTGGGACCTGGGCTTTTCTTTGTTGGGAGACTATTTATTACTGATTAAATCTCATTACTTATTATGTGTCTATTCAGGTTTTCTACGTCATCTTGATTCATTCTTGGTAGATTATATGTGTCCAGAAATTCATCCATCTCATCCAGATTTTCTTGTTTGTTGGCATATAGTCAAATGTGGTATTCTTTTATGACCTTTGTATTTCTGTTATGTGTGTTGTAATATTGCCTCTTTCATTACTGGTTTAACTTACCTGGTTCTTTTCTCTGTTCTTATTAATCTGACAGTGTGTCAATTTTGTTTATCTTCTCAAAGATAAACAGGTTTCTCAAACAGGTTTTAGTTTCTGGTTCTTTTCTCTGTTCTTATTAATCTGACAGTGTGTCAATTTTGTTTATCTTCTCAAAAAAACAGGTTTTAGTTTCATTTATTTTCTGTACAGTTCTTCTATTTTCTTTTCAATTTATTGCTGTTTGAATCATTTTTTTTTTTGAGAGGTTTTTGCTATAGGGTGCATGTGCTCGCTAGAAAGACAGAGACAGAGAGACAGAAAGTGAGAAAGCCCCCCCTGCGGGCGGGGGGTGGCCATGCCACAATTTCTTCTCCTTCATTCTCCTCTCAGGATCTTGGGTACGTACACAAACATGCACGGCATGAGTTTTAAGCCAGCAGGCCTGGGACTTGAACTGCAGTTGACTAGAATGGGAATCCAGCGAAAGCCATTATGCCAACTGCTGGTACTGCTGCTTGAATCTTTATTATTCCTTTTCTCCTGGCATTTTTGAGGGATTTTGTTGTATTCCTAGTTCCCCGAGGTGCATTGTTAGGTTGTCTATTTGCCGACTTTCAGTTTTTGTTATTGTTGTTCTTGCGGCCACTAGTTGCTATGAACTTCTCTCTTATGACTACTTTTAATGTGTCCCATAGATTGTGAAAACTCATGGGCTCATTATCTTTGGTTTCAATGACACTTTTAGTTTCCATCTTAATTTCTTTGGAGGTTGGGAAGTCATTCAGAAGTAGGTTATTTAGTTTCCATTTGTCTGTGTGTTTTTCAGGGTTCTTTCTAGTTACTTTCAAGTTTAATTCCATAGTGGATGGAGAAAATGCTGGATAGCTTTGAATATCTTTGAATTTGTAAAGGCTTGTTTTGACCCTAGAAAATATTAGTAAAAACTTGGTTTGCCCCAGAGGTTTTCCTCATTGAGGGAGGGTGTTTTCTCCTATTAGCCTTCATGTTCTTTCTAGTCCCATCTCACCACCAGGAAATCAGCATCTTAACTGAAGCAGGTAATTTCTCCTAAGATGCTGGTGAGAGAGTGCCCAAGGCCTTTGTCAGATGATATTTACACGGTTTAAACAGCAGCTTTCTTATCTAGTCATAGTTAATGCAATGGTACAAATATCTGCCCAATAAACCAGGATAAGATCAGTTTTTCCGACAGGCTATTCACAGTTTTCATATCATGATACAGAGGCAGCTTCTGTATTGCTCCTGTAAGACCAAGCATGCCCCCAGGAAATAGAGAAAATAAAACAAAATAAAAATGAAACATGCTGTTTTAGAGACCTCAAATAAGTGGTGATTCCACTTCCACACTTTGCAGATGAAAGTGTTTAGTGTTGTGACACATAGAGCCCTTATCACACAAAGCCCTAAATTTTAAGGGTGATAAAAGTCTTCTGCCCTCTTGGTTTTTCTTGCCTTCTTTTTTAAAATGTTGAATCACCCAAAAGTGAGAAAAAAATACCTTTTGCATCTGGAATTGACATCTTTATTTCAGATGACATATTCGTCCATTTTTATGAATTATTACTCATTAAATATAAAACAATAGTATATTATTAGCCTATTATATTTATTAACTTATCACTATGCTAATAATAATTACATAGGTAACTATTTTAACTAAATGATTGCTAAATAATATTTTCTGTAGTAATCATCTTTCACTAATAGAGAAGGTTGGAAAGTTTGCTGACTCTTAAATTCTCCTTTTTCTTTCTTTCTTAAAAGGTTTATTGGAACCAGCAGTTAGCATAATGGCTATGTCGCTGGACTCCCACGTAGTCGACCGCAGTTCACGTCCTGGACCCGGTGGCTTAGAACTCATGCCGGGCATGTGTGTGCGCGTGCCCAAGATCCAGAAAGGAGAATGGAGGAGAAGGGATTGCGGCGTGACCATCCCCCCCGGGGGGTGATTTCTCGCTTTCTGTCTCTATGTCTCTGTCTGTCTGGCAAACGCACGCACTCTATAGCAAAAACAAAAAAAAAAAAAAAAAAAAAAGGTTTATTTATTTCTGAGACCAGCAGATGGCGTAGTGATTATGTCATTGGGCTCCCACATGGCTGACTACAGTTCAAGTCCCTGACCCAGTGGCTTGAAAATCACGCCAGGCATGTGTACATGGCTGCCCAAGATCCTGGGAGGAGAATGGAGGAGAAGGGGTTGTGGTGTGGCAGTGGGAGCAGGAGGGTGTATTCTCACTTTCCTTCTCACTCTGTTTCTGTCTCTCTCTCTCTGGTGAGCACACATACCCTAAAGCAAAAACCTCTGAAACATAAGTTCATTTGTTTCTTCCATGACAAAGAGAGACAGAGGGATGGAAAGAAAAACAGTGAAAGGAGCACACACCCTGTAGGGTCTTCACACCACAATCCCCTGCAATCTAGCTGGTCTGAATTATAGACATGTGTCCCAGCCTGGCATGCTCAGAAAGGTCATAGAACCCAAACCCAGCACCTTTCCCATGTGGGTCCAGTTGATATACCTTTGCCCCATTGCCTGGCACCTTTTTTTTATTCCGATTTCTTTTGTCAGGAGGTTTCTTCTACCCCTCCCACCTCCTCCCCACTTCCATGCACGTCACTGAGCTTGTACAGATCTAAGCCATTTCCTTTAGATCATGGGCTCCCACCAAAGCTTGGATGATAGGTCACACATTCTGAAGCACAACTCCAAATATGTGAATTTATTGTAAGACTGCATCAGCATTACTGAAGCAATCTATTTCAAAGAGAAAATGTGATAATTTTGCATAGATACATATATTGGATTGCTGGAAAAATCATGATGCATTTTTGTATAGAAAAAAAATACATCGTGACTTTACTGACAATCCAACAGTTTCTCCTGGACTGGCTAGATGTTAAGTTTCTTTTGAAAAAGAAAGAGGGAATGCCATCCAATTTTATCAATTCTGTATTTCTCCAGCATACAATATTCTATTTTATAAAGCACCCAATGCAGGGAACAAATGAAAAATGTGCGTTTTCAGACAGAATTCTATTGACATAACCGTACAGTATTGATGTTCATCTTATTGAATGTATCTAATTTTGACAGAGGGAAAAAAAGAAACAGGAGGAAAAAGAAAAGAAAAATTCTCTCCGATATGTACCTTTCTGTGCAGAACAATGGAACTCTGGAAATGTACAGGGAAAGATGATGGCTTCTGGTAAGACCTTGACCCAATCATGTAAAGTGGAATTAATCGTGCCTCTTTGCCCAGAAAGCTATTTGGGATTCTCAGATGAAAACTGAAGTGCAAAGCATACTTATAAATAAGTAAGGATTTTAGCTGCTAAGATCAGCACAGAGGCAAGTTGGGGCTTTTGTGCCTCAGAACTGCTGACTTTGCAGACACGGATGATGTGTGAAGTGTGGGAGACAAGTAATCTACACTCACCTCCCTTCACTGTGACACACTTCCCTGCCTCTGGGTCCTTGACATGTGGGCTTGACTCAGTCCCCTGCAGACAGTAATGCTCTGTGCATGGCAACAGACCATATTAATGTCACCAAGTGCACTTTAGTGAACCTCTCGTAGCAATGGACTTTCATCACATTTGTATGTTCATCTTTAGCCATTCAATACTAAACTGACCTTTAGTTTCACACTAAAACTAATCTTGGTTCAACATCCCTTTGCCTAATTCCTTTACTATTTTTTGTTTGTTTGTTTATTTGTTTTTGCTATAGGGCACATGTATTCCCTGGAGAGTGACAGAGACACAGAGAAAGAGAAAAAGAAGTGAGAAATCATTCCCTGGGAAAATAGACATGCTGCAATCTCTTCATTCTTTTCTTGGGATTTGGGGTATGTACATATACACCTAATTCTTAAGCTGTCAGTCCAAGACTGGAACCACAGAGTCATGTGGTATCTGACCACCTTAAGCAGTAGCCATCTGCTGGCTCCTACCTTTTTTTTTTTTTCAAAAAGATGATATGGCTATAGTGGACCCAGAGAGGGCAGAAAGGCATTAAAAATATGGTAACAGTGTTATAGATAGTGGTAAGCTAAGTGATGAAATGATTTTCCCCAAAGAGCCCATTAATCAAAGATGGCTTCCATTACTCTTTGCCTCTTTTAATTTTTACCTACGCACCCTGAGGAGAGATTTTTATTTCTAATACATCTGCTGAAGTTATAAAAATATCTTTCGAAGATTGAACATTTTGTTACCCACGTAACTAAGAGGAATAAAATAGATTTAATGAAACATTTCTGCTCCTGAAAAACATCACATTTTCACAGGTTATTTATAAAGTGATATTTATATGTGTTTGTCTAACACATAATCACGTCTGGCACTTAACTGAAATGAGGTTCAGTTAATATTAACAATACAGAAGGAAACAGAGACTTTAACAAAGTTCTCCCCAGGTGCCATAATCAATGGTAATATGGAGATATCTGATAATTTGTATTTCTCAAAAAAGTCAAAATGTTTCTTAAATAAAAAGTATTTTCAGAATCTCAGGTAACCACTTCATTCAAAGTGGTAATTTTAATAGAATTTTAGAGTCTGCTCTCTGTTACTAGATGGAGTGTGGCATGAAGCTAATAATTGTCTTAAGTCCTGGAATGAAGGTGGCTTTCAATTAAATGCAAAGAATTGCTATCTTGTAGCTAATGGTTATCAAAACTGCAATCTTGGAGATAATTGAGTAAACTTCATATTTTAGAACTACTCTTCAAAATTTTAAGAAGTGGGAACCAGCAGTTAGAGTAAAGGCTATGTTGCTGGACTCCTATGTAGTTGACCGCGGTTCGCGTCCTGGACCTGGTGGCTTAAAACTCACGCCGGGCGCGTGTGCGTACGTGCCCAAGATCCCAAGAGGAGAATGGAGGAGAAGGGATTGTGGTGTGACCATACCCCCTGGGGGGTGATTTCTCGCTTTCTGTCTCTATGTCTCTCTGTCTGTCTGGCAAGCGCACGCTCCCTATAGTGAAAACCTCTCCAAGAAAAAAAAAATTTAAGAGGTGACTTATTTTTACATACGTATTTTTTTCAAAATGTCCAGTTTTTAGAAATGAATTCTCTTAACATTTACATAGTCCCATTTATTTGCAAAATGGAAGGTAGACAATCTGTAAGTTCAGCATCCTGCAACAGTCAAAGGGAATCAGAATTTCTCTGGTTGATATAATGTGCTTTTATCTAAACAGAATTTTATGGAAAATGCTCTTATTTTAAAATTTAAGATAAAAGTACACCGGTTCTTAATATTTGCAAATCATTCTGTAAGAATTATAATTCTTCCATGTAACTCATATTTAAAATGCCATTGACAAATAAGCTATAGCAGAGATTAATACCTTCAACTTTTCCTGAGTAAGTCCAGAGTTTAAAAGACCTTAACTAATAGTCAGTTCCAAAATACCTCCTAGCCATTGCAGCAAATTGACTCAGGGAAGTCTCTGCATTAGGAAGGAATTCAGGCTCTAGGGCTGATTCAGACAAGAACTAATGAATACAATGAATTGTGTTAGTCTATTTTTGTGACTGCTGTACTTACTATACAATAAATTCTGTGAAGGGCAAGCTTTTCCTTATCATCTGTTATGGCACAAGCATTTTGGTAATACCTGGGTAAGGGGAAAAAAAAAAACTCACTGTTTTCCTATACCTTCTCAAACTTCTGACGCCAAATATGTGAAGGTTTTTCCCTACGTCAATCAATTCTTCATGGACTCTAACTGTGTGTCTTACAGTTTAACTCAATTCTGGTACTAATTGCCCAGAGTTAACACAGACTCCACAGATTAAGGGGCCCCTGCTGTCCCCCAAGACTGCCCTCACTTTAGATGCCAATCTTAAGTAAAAAGTACTCACAAACTCCATCTGACTTGGCTACAAATCAGAGATTCCTATGACTCCCATCCTCAGTTGTGGTAATTTGCTAGAACAGCTCACAGAGCCCAGAGAAAAGTTTCCTTGCTATTACTGACTTACTACAAAGAATATTTCAAAGGAAGCAAATACCAACCAGATACAGGGATTTGAATGATGAAGTCTGGAAGGGGAGCTTTGGTTCCTGTGAAGTTTGGGATGTGCTGCTCTCCTGGTGTGTGACTGTGTTCTTGTTCTTCAATGCAGACGTTCTCCAAGTCCCTTGGTTAGGGTTTTATGGAGGGTCCATTTAATAGATATACTTGATTAACTCACCAGATATTAGTGATTGGATCAACTCTCAGCATTTCTCCTTCCTCTGCAGATCAGTGGATAGTATTGAAAAATTTCAACTTGGTAATTCCAGGCTTGATTCTCTGGGAAACCAGTCATAGCCCCCATTGTCTTTAGGGACTTTCCAAAACTCAATAATACAAACTCAGGTGTGGTATAAAGGGGCTTGTCATAAAGAACAAAAGGCATCCATTTCACTTTTATTCCTCCAGAGCTGTTTTAGGAGCCTGGGACAACACAGAACAAATGGACAAACAAAAACAGATATAATAAAAAAAAAATATTACTTAAGAAAGTCTGAGGGAATTAGGGGTTCTGGACAGGAGCTGGAGCTGGAGACCAAACTACATATTGCTTTTATATAGCAAAATACACCTGGCAAAGAGTGTGTGTACTTACATGTGTGTGTATGTGTGTGTGTGTGTGTGTGTGTGTGTGTGTATTTGAATAATGAATGACTACTCAAAAACTTTTGGAGGACCATTTTTCTCATTTATAAAATAAAAATATGTAATTAAATGTTCTTTAAGGTAACTTTGAGCTCAATCTTCACTTCTAGAAACTTATAATACCATTTATTTTTGTATCCTTGGAATTAACCTTGTTGTAAATCTCTGATTTGTAGCAAGGCAGACATACAGGGGAATTTTGCTAGCTCACATCTAAAGACCTTCCTGAGTACATTGGGCTCATGTGTGCCCATGATACAGATTGACTGAAGTTCGGGGTAGATTGCTATCCTTCTTGTGCTCATGGAATCAATAAATTTTTTTTAAATTAAATAATTTTCTGTGATAATTTATGCTAATTTAGTTGAATTATTCTTTAGAGGTTATTTGGCTTATATATACACTCAGAAAGTAACTTACAGAGGAGGAGCCCCTAGTATGGCTGGATTTGCACACAGGTTCTTGATCTGTCTAGCAACTCTTCCATGACCACCAGACTCCACTGGCAACTTTGCACACAGTAACATTAAAGAGGATATTATGAGGGCTTCATTACTTCAGAAGATGCAAGACAACTGTAGTTCAGCTCCAAGGTTATCAAGAAGAGCTTTAGGGAAACCACTAGGGGAGTTTTGAAACATGTTCTTTTTAATGGAGACATCAGAAGAGTAAGACACAGTTTTTGACTGAGAAAACTAAAGACACTGTGCCATCTTAGAGGGCAGTCCATCCTAGAGGGTGAGAAATGTTGACTGCTCAGGTGGTAGACTGGGGAGGTTGTTCCCTTGGGAGCAGACGGTCTGCCAGTTTGCGAGCCAGCCAGGGCAAAGACAATGTGGGGACAATTTAGACCTTGCTCCTGGAACTGTAAGAGAACCTCAGGGGAAAAAAAATGCTAAAGACAGCCAGGAGCTGACAGATAAAAGAAACTTCACATAAATGGGCCCATCAGGGAATGGTAGAAGCCTCTGAAAGAGGTCCAAATACGTGATTTGATGTTAAAATATCTGCCAAGGCCAGAGAGCCCAGAGCCAGCTTATGACTCTGCCAGTTCAGGTGTCTAGGATGAAGCAGACCAGAGCTGGTAGAGAGGAGAGGACATTAAGTAGATCTTAGGACTGGATAGTTGAATTATGAAAGTGAATTACTTGTGAGTAAAAATGACTGTTCTTTAAGACCGCAGATGAGTGTTAAGTCTGACAGGGCTTTCAGTTTGGAGCACAGGAGGTGGAGTGGGGAAAGGCAAAAATAAATTTGTGTTCGGATCTCAGTTCATGAATCCTTGCTTGTACAACATTCTGTATCTTCCGCATTTGTGTAATATAGTACTTACTCCTCAGATTTGCCATTCCCATAGCATTCCACTGAATTTTAGTTCCTATTCATTTGAAGTTTTCTAAGAATACATGTTGATCCTCAAGAGAAGAAAAGAAAGACCTTGAATGGAAGACTGGTTTCTTGGATACTGCATTACGAGTGGGAACTGCTGGGATCTACTCTGCTACATCTGTGAGAAAAGCCTCAGGGCATTCATTGCTACTTAGCAGTATCTGTCTTCAATCTGCAGTGGACACTGACTCATGCATGGCCTGGATCCCTCCTGAAGGAAAGACTTGTTCTTGGACCTGTGGGTATGCAGTTGCTGACAACCTTCCTCATCAGACTACTTGGGAATTGTCTCAGGCAGCTGCCAAGAGCTCCCTTGTCCAAGGTCAAAGCTCTTTACCAGATAGCCCATATTCTATGACTAATCAAGGCAGGGGTATAAGGGATTGGTCATTTTGACTCAAATCAAAGTAACTCTGATAATTTGACCTTCAGAGCTCCCTGTAGGGTCATCTGAAGCCCATTTGGACTGGACTGCAGTTCTATTTCTCCCTCTGTACTACCTTGCCTCTTT
>NW_006159904.1:3328199-3335183 GCF_000334495.1 Tupaia belangeri chinensis | reverse complement strand
CTTTCTGCAGGAGCTGATGCTCGCTATACCAGAGTCCGTACTGCAGCAGAAACCCCCTAGAGCAGTTTGTCCTCTTGAAATACTCATCATTTTCACATTTGGAAGTACATATACACACACAGTGCTGTGTAAGGGTGTGAACTTGGAACAACTAAACTAGTGTGTGCATTTGGATAGAGATATGTAAAACTGAGGCTTGTAAAAGATGCCATTTGTAAATGTATTTATTTCTTCTATGAGAAAGAGAGAGAAAAACACTCCCAATAGGGCCTTTATGCCATGATCAACCTCAGGCTTCAGCCAGCCAGGATCACAGGCAGGTGCACACCTAGGTGTGTTCAGGAAGACCTCAGGAAGTGAATCTATGGTCTTTCAATGTGGGTTCAGCATCATGGAGCACTGTTACTGCCACGCCACCACAGCTGTCCATAAAATCTAAATTATAACGTATAATTCTTTGAAGCTTCTCCATGAGGAGCATGGAACCCATGGTGACATCCAAATTGGCCTGTCCTAAAGGTAGCCATATACAAATTGGTCTTTGAATGATTTCCATATACTCTGTTTTAAATACATGTTTCTGTTCAATTTTTTTTTAAATTTTTTTTTCCTTTTTTTTTTTTTTTTTTGGAGAGGTTTTCACTATAGGGCGCGTGCCCTCGCCAGACAGACAGAGAGAGACATAGAGACAGAAAGTGAGAAATCACCCCCCAGGGGGGATGGTCACGCCACAATCCCTTCTCCTCCATTCTCCTCTCGGGATCTTGGGCACGCACGCACACGCGCCCGGCGTGAGATTTAAGCCACCGGGTCCGAGACGCAAACCGTGGTCGACTACGTGGGAGTCCAGCGACATAGCCATTACACTAACTGCTGGTTCCCTGTTCAATTTTTAAAGATAGAAAATTAGGTGTGGTGAAGAAGGCAGCTGGATCCTACAGGGCTCACCTTGCAGTTCAAATCTCAGACTTGGAGGCTTGGGGAACATGCTGGGCATGTGCATGTTCATGCCCAAAATCCTGAAAGGAGGGAGAAATGGAGGAGAAAGGATTGTGCTGTGGCCATTTCCCTTGGGAGGTGCTTTCTTACATCTCTCTCTGCAGTGAGCACATGTGTTCTCTGGCAAATTTTAAAAACTAATAATAAGTAATAATTTTATTAGTCTACAAAGAGTGAAATAATAGGATTATTATAAACTCTGTGCCTTTCCCAAGAGCAGATCGAGCAATGCAATCCCAGGCGTTCATCGCTTTCATTCTGAAAATGCATATACACACTTTGATTTCAGAGGCACAGTCAACTCTTCCATTTAATGAGTCTGTAAAACTAACTGCTTTTGCTTAATACATATTTATTATTAACTCATTATGAAATTGTATTTTCCATTATGTCATAAGACTACACATAAGGAATACCTTTCCCCCTGGCCCCATTAAACATTTGAGAAACATATTTATTAAGGCTAACTATAGGGTTCTTTAGTATAATTTGTTCTGATGCCAGTTCTCTTTCAAATCATTGCTCCTTTAGGGCAAGGAGTGTATTATAAAACTCTATATTTGCTCACACAATGTTTAGAGCAGGGTCTTGCATGCAGCACATAACTCAATACCACTTAATTGAATTTAACAAAATTGGTTCAATGGCAAGTCTCTTTAGCAAACGTGCCTACTTTAAGAAGCAATGCTATTATAAATGTCTTTCCCAGTGACTTAATTATTGCCTATGCACTGGGAAGTCTAGGTTGATGGAGTACATAATTATTTCTATGTCTCCTAATCCTAATTTCACTTTCATTCCAAGCTCATACCAAGCTCAAGCAAAGAAATACTGAATTAGCTTGATTCTAGCATTTCTACTCCCACTATGGAGAACAGTCAAAGTGGCAAACGGAGGAACCATACCCAAATTTTCTTGTCTCTTAGAGAATCTTTGAAATATATATATGAATATGTACTTTTGTCCCTTGCCCCAGCAGTATTTTAAATGGGCACTCAGGCTCACATGTGTATATACGAACTTACACATGTGTATATATGAACCTACATGCACTCTTTTCATGCATCTTAAGAGGCTATAGAAAGTGCAGAGTTTCACAATCCCATGAAGGCATTTTATCTTTGTATCTTTTGTGGTTGTTTGACTCTACATATCTATTATGAATGTCTACTTCATTGATAAGTATCCTCCCCTGTTAGAATACACTTTTCTTAGAGGAAGTCATCATGTCTGTTTTGCTCACTATTTTTCCATGCCTCTATCACAAGGTCCACATAGTAGGCATCTAGTAAATATTGGGATCTAACCCTAGGCTTTATTTCTTCTATGCTAGCACAGTTACACATTTTCCACTTCTTCTCTTCTTATAGCCTGTGTAAATGTTCACTATTCTAGGATCTTGCTGCTAGAGTTGTGATTCAGTGATGGTAAATAGAGCTTGTTGGTGACCTTGCCTTAGTACCTTAAAATGTTGAGTGACTTGTAAGAGGTACTGAGCACATGAACTGGGTATATGATATCCATGAAAAATGAAAGGCTTATAGTCATTTTTTTATATTAGTGCCTACACACACACACACACACACACACTTTATAGACACTGTGGAAGCTGTTGTTATATCCAGAGTTGTTGGATTCCCATGAGAAAAGAAAAGTAAATCCCGCTTCTGTCCCTTGGGACCTAAATAAATAGAGCTGCCTGCATAAGGCTAGCAGTTTGGGCTCATAGCGATCTGAGCCTAGAGATACTAGAACTGTAGACCATTAGGTGTATTTCAGCATCCAGAAGACCTGAGAGCAGAAATCAAACATTTGGAAGATAGGGTTGAGGACAAAAGCAAGGCATTAAGGCAGTGGATGTGAAAAACAAGTGTCATGAAAGTCAGTGCTTGGAAAAATGCTCCTTGAAGGACATACTTCTTTTATACTTGCTGCCCAAGACAGAACCCATCACCTATTACAGATGGGTAAGAATCACTGGCGTGTCAGGCAAACACCATGACTGAAATGAAGAAGTTGGGAGGCAAGTAGTTTTTTATAGTAATCCCTGATCTGTGGATTGGGAAACTGCACTATGCGATATTCATAGCACAGAATTTTACTGTTGTTTTTGAATTTAGCAAGTTATCAATGTGAGAGAGTTCACACACACACACACACACACACACACTCTTCAAATCTTTTTCTTATTCTCTTTATCCTCTTTCTCTTTCTTGTTACTAGCCATAGAAATAGCTACTATTGGACCAGCCCTGGTGGTTAAAGCAGTCAGATCCCACATGGCTGACCACACCATTTGAAATGCAACCACAGTGTCTTAAAGAACACACAGGCACATGGGTGAGCACACCCCAAATCCCAAAAGGATGGAGAAATGGAGGAGAAAGTTTTGGAGCATGACCATGACTCATTGTGGGGCATTTTCTCCCTCTCCTTTTACATCTCTCTGGTAAGTGAAAAAAGAAAATGAGAAGTAGCTACTGTCTTTCATTCCTACTGCCACCATCTTATTCCTAGTTACCATCTACTGGGAGAACTTCAAATTAACTCTATCAGGCTGGTCATATTTCACATGTTCCTGCTTCTGCTCTATCCTCCAAACTTCTAGGAAGAAAAAAAAAAACAATTTCTCTAATGCCCTGACTTTTCTACACAGAAACTTTCATTGATTATTCATTATCTAAAGTCTGAATTACCTTTCATGACTTATAAGAATTCATTAAAATACAGCCACAACTTGCACAAGTTCTATTCACTTTCCTATGTTCTAGCAAGGTTTACTATGTTTAAATGTACTCATTCCAGAGTTTAGATGAAGTACAAGCTTCATAATCAGTGAAATAGATAGGTGATATCACATAGTGTACTCATTTATTGATGTGTAGTCGCCAGTGTCTAAAAAGCTCCAGTGACCTCTGCTTCCAACTGTTCATGCTTTTGTGTAATCATGCAATCTCTTCCCATTGAAGGAGAGCTGGACTTAGAGACAAGCTTCTAATACAAAAAATAAAACAAAAGTAATGATATATGACTCAGAGACTTAGTCATAAAACTGTGTGGGCTCATCTTTCCCTTAGAGAAGTTAGCTGCCATGTCATGAATAGCACTTTGAAGAGGCCCTCATGATGAGAAACTCTGGTCCAGGGCCACACAGTTGGATTTGGAAGCACTTCCTCCCAACCCTCAGATAACTGGAGCCCCAGGAAATACTGGGGCTTTATCAAACACCCTGATCCAGAGCTACCTAGCTAAGCTGCCACTGGAATCCTGATTGAAAGGGACTAGGAAATAGTAAATGGTGTTTTGTTTTGTTTTGTTTGTTTGTTTTGCCATAGGACTCCTGTGGTCATCAGGGTGCACACACTTGCCAGAGAGAGACAGACAGATACAGAGAGAGGGAAAGTGAGAAGTCACCCCCCCCCAATATGCTAAGTTTGGGGATAATTTGTTCATAGAAATAGATAACTAATGTATCATGCAACTGATATTTATTGAGTTCTTACAATGTGTGAAGGATAGTTCTAGGTGCCAGGAACACACCATGACAATGAAAACCACTTTGTTCTCACTGGGGGAAAAATTATCATTAAGTACTTTAACCTGTTATTGAGTGACTAGCAAAAAAAATTGAGACTGGTGATTTTTTATTAAATAACTAAATAAACCAAAAATAAACCAGAGGTTTATTGACTCCCAGTTTGGGTGGCTGCAAAGTCCATAGCCCTCAGGCCAGCCTACATGACTTCCAGGAGCAGAGAGGATGATAGGCTTGTGCAGACAGCAGGCTGTAAGCAGCTCTCTTACAGCAACTGGCTTTCTCCAGAACTAACCCCTTCTCATGAGAACTAGAACTCTTACAAGACAACATTGATCCACTCATAAGGTCAGTGCCCCCATGATCCAATCACCACCCACTAAAACCCAATTCCTGAACACAAACCTTTGGGAGACAGGTTATTATCCAAACCATAATGTTGTTTTTAATATTCATATTTTAAAAATTATAGACAGGGTGGAAGGAGGGTGAGAAGCGGGTGAGGGTAAGAAGAAGGGAATCAAGAAGAAATAAGAAATAAGCAAAACATTTAAGGGACACAAAAATAGAAAATTATCTGTTGATAATGAGCATGGTCAAATCTTTGACTGAACCAATATACAGTGTATTCATGATGAGAAAATTTGTTTGGAATGCTATAATGACATACAATGATTGAATATCAAATAAATCATTTAAAAATTATTTAATTTTTAAATTATTATTATTTAATTTGACCAGAGAGAGACAGAGAGAAAGAGGGAGGGAAGGGAAAATTAGAAAGCATCCTGCCAGGTCTGAGACTCAAATCATGATAAGGTGTCTATTCTTCCCCAATTGATCTATAGCATTTAATGTTATCTCAGTGAAAATTCCAATGAGTACTTTGATAGAAATTAACATGCTGGTTCTCAAAATTTATAGAATTTCAAAACAGCCAATATAACATTGAGAAAAAACAAGCAAACTTCAGAAATCAGATTACTGTAAATCTACTACGAATTATAATATATACTATATTATCTACAATAAATTAAGACCTGTCATATTGACTTAAATATATTATTAGATAAACAGACTAGCATAACAGAGGGCAAAGTGTGTGTGTGTGTGTTTGTGTGCGCGTGCGTGTGTGTGTGTGTGTGTATATATATATATATATATATATATATATATTCATCAGAAAAGTCATGAAATAGTTTTCTGTGTTTGTCTATGTAGTGACTTTGCCAATGACCTAATAGATATACATATGTATATACCTATATACTATCACCTCATTTATTACCAAAGCTTCTCTGCAATTCAGTAGGGAAAAGATAGTATCTTCAATCAAGGATGCTGGGTCAATTGGGTGCCCCTATAGAAAGAAATGAAAATTGGGACCAGCAGGTGACATAGTGGTTAAAGCACTGAACTCCCAAATGATTGACTGTGGTTCAAGTCCCAGGCCTGAGGAGCTTGGAACTCACACCAGGCATGTGTGCATGTGTGCCCAGTATCCCAGGAAGAGAATGAATGAGAAGGGATTACAGTGTGGCCATCCAACCTGGTGTGGGTGATCTCCCACTTTCTGTCTCTCTTTCTCTGTGTCTTTGGCAACTACATGTGCCCTATAGCAAAAATCTCTCCTAAAAAAAATTGGGTGGGGACCAGCAGTTAGCGTAAAGGCTATTTCTCACTTTCTGTCTCTCTGTCTCTCTCTGCCACTCTCTTTCTAGAGAGCACACGCACCCTATAGCAAAAACTTCTCAAAACAAAAACAAAAACAAAAACAAAAATTAGGTGGACCACCCCATGGCATGATGGCCAAGTCAGCTGGGTCTCTCATGACAAACTGTGTTCTTTGAGTCTCAGACTCAGTAGCTTGAGAAACACACTGGGAGTGTGTGTGCCCAGAGAAGTGGGGAAGAAAGGATTGCAGCTTGACCATTCCCCAGTTTTCTCCTCTTCTCTTTCTGTCACTCAGTGGTGAGCACATGTGCCCTGTGACAAAATTTTTAAAAAAGAAAAAATATAAAAATTAAACTTTGTTAACATTAAAAACTTCTCTTTGTGAAAAGATTATTGACAGAATGAGTTCACTAAAGCAGTGAGTAGACAGGCTATAAACTGGGAGAAGATACTTGTAATACATACATTTCTGCAAGGACTCTTATCCCCAAATACAAAGAACTTCAGCAAGTCCATAGGAAAAAAGTAGTCAACCTAACACATGTTTGCTTGCCTTTTGATACAACCGTGTTTTACAAGTCTGAATATGATATAATTTCTGAAGCATCGAAAATTCTTGCAGTCATGGGACCAGCAGTTAGCGTAATGGCTATGTTGCTGGACTCCCACGTAGTCTACCGTGGTTCAAGTCCCGGACCCAGTGGCTTAAAAACTCATGCCGGGCGCATGTGCATGTGTGCCCAAGATCCCAAGAGGAGAACGGAGGAGAAGGGATT
>NW_006159904.1:3326650-3327690 GCF_000334495.1 Tupaia belangeri chinensis | reverse complement strand
GCTAAACCAGACACTTTTCCTTCGGACTCACAAGCTGGAATAGGAATACTGTGAACATCTCTGGAGTCCTGGGATATGTATGGCTTGAATTTTCTAAGAGCATCAACTTTACTCTGTCATGGAGAAGGAAAACAGAAAGTAATTTAATGGTGGCAATTCAATAACTAAACCATTTTTATATCAAAAGTATGGATGCTCATGATGAAAAGTATATAAATTACATGAATAGTTAACATAAAACCCAGGAACTCACAGCCTTTATCCACCTTTTTCAGGGATACCTTAGGCAACAACTAGGACTCTGGAAATAAATGTTCAAGTTCTACTTAATGAGTAAAGTTTGTGAAGCACTCCAGTTCATCTAGGCCAACCCCTTTTTTCTTTTCTTTTCTTTTTTTCTTTTTTTTTTTTTTTTTGCCTTTTCTTTTTTCTTGTCTTTTTCTCTTTTCTTTTCTTTTTGGACTTTTTTTTTTGCTATGTAGCGTGTGTGCTCACCAGAGTGACAGAAAGCAAGAAATCACCCTCTGGGGGGATGTCCATGCCACAATCTTTTCTCCTCCATTCTCCTCTCAGGATGTTGGCCCTGCACACACATGTGCCTGGTGTGAGTTTCAAGTCACTGGGTCTGGGACTTGTACTGTGGTGAACCACATGGAAGGCCAACACCTCAACCACTAAGCCACCTGCTGGCCCCCAACCCCTTTATCTATAGTTGAAGATTTTGAGGTCTAGATAGGCTAGAGCCAGGGCCAGGGCCAGATCCCAGGAGCTCTGCCACCCTATCACTGGGGATTTTGTTGTCTTTCCAGAATATGACAGGTGATATTGCAT
Source organism: Tupaia belangeri chinensis (assembly GCF_000334495.1). Taxonomy (NCBI): domain Eukaryota; kingdom Metazoa; phylum Chordata; class Mammalia; order Scandentia; family Tupaiidae; genus Tupaia; species Tupaia belangeri. The sequence goes on along the minus strand of NW_006159904.1, from coordinate 3,326,859 downwards.
GAAACATTGACAACATGTTTCTAGTTGAAGCAAGGTAAGGTGGTTTACCAAGACATCTTAAGAAAAGAACTTGGATGGTTCTCATGTTCCTATTTGCTAAGTTGAACTGAATTCATGAATGGATTAATATTTATTGCTTATGGGACCAGCAGTTAGTGTAATGGCTATGTCGCTGGACTCCCATGTAGTCGACCGTGGTTTGCGTCCCG
>NW_006159904.1:3325273-3326598 GCF_000334495.1 Tupaia belangeri chinensis | reverse complement strand
ATATATATATATATATATATATATATATATATTGCTTATAAGACAGATATTTAGTAATTCCTTTGTGGGGTTAAATTCCTCAAACTCACATTTAACATGAAAGCCCTGATTTGGAATTCGGTTTTCATAAGCATGTGACAGAAGGTGAGCTGTGGAGATTAGGGCGACATCACAATGTTATTTGTAGCGATAACCCATCACGATCTTGGACTGAGACTAGCACTAGAAAGAAGCGAGCTTTAATAATACAACATACATTTATGCAGGGACACATAGTTCTGCTTTAATTAGAATTATTATTTCTATGGTGTTCTAAGGCACTGTTTTTTCTGGGTTTTTTTTTTTTTTTTTGCTAAAAATTACAGAAACTGGAAAGCAGATATTCATTTAATCTCTGATAATCAGAATTGAATAGTCTACCTAATTTTTATGAGCATGTTAGCATTTTTCTGGTTTTTCTCTGAGAATAATTAGAAGAATTTGAGCAGATAAACCTAACTAAAATTGTGTGTAACAAAGCCTTTGGCACTGTGCTAGAATGTCAAGGGGATTGAAATTGTCTGTCATTTGTGCGTGAGGTCCTGGAGCAGTTGTGGACATCATGTCCTGGGTAACTGGAGGTGCTACATCATTTTGCTTTGCTACGTTGGTTTATTTTATGTAATGTTTCAATTGGGTTCCAAGGCCATATGCACATGTTTCATTCGGTACGTGCCTTCCTTTTGCCAGCCTTGAGGATATTTCAGTAATTTCTATTCATGCTCATTTGAAAAAAATCATCCCCTATTTCATTTTCCTACTTGAAAAAGAAAATCCAAGTAACTAGTGATTTTTTTTTCTTACACTTTATACGGCATCAGAAAAAATCTACATGTATTACATAAAATCTTTATGTTAGAGCAATTTTAGGTTTAGAGAAATATTATAAAGGAAGTAAAGAGAGTTCCCATACATGCCACACTGTTTCCCTTATTAACATCTTGAATCAGTATGGTACGTTAGCCATGATTAATGAACCAATATTGATATTTGGGGGTGAGATCTTCAAAAATTCACGAAAATGGGTATTATGAAAAAAGTATGCATGGAATTCAATTTTTTTTGCACCATAACAAACTCATATTTATATTGCACTATCTAGGAGCCCTTTGATGTCTTTTTGTATTATTATTAGCTAACTTCTCTACTTTATTCTGATCTTCCTAGTTGTTACCTTTCTTCTGTTTGAGAATCACATCTAGCATGCCCAGTATATTTAGTCATCATATCCTCTTAGTTCGTCTTAGCTGACAGTTTGTCAGACTTCCCCTGTTTTTTTTTTTTTT
>NW_006159904.1:3317297-3325063 GCF_000334495.1 Tupaia belangeri chinensis | reverse complement strand
GGGGATGGTCACGCCGCAATCCCTTCTCCTCCATTCTCCTCTTGGGATCTTGGGCACGCACGCACACATGCCCGGCGTGAGTTTTAAGCCACCGGGTCCGGGTCACGAACCGCGGTCTACTACGTGGGAGTCCAGGGACATAGCCATTATGCTAACTGCTGGTTCCCAGACTTCCCCTGTTTTTGATGATCTTGACAGTTTTGAGAAGTACTGGTCAGATATTTTGAAGACTGTCCCTGAGATGGGATTTCCCCAATGTTTCTATCATGACTAGACTAGGGTCATGGGTTCTGGGGAAGAAAAGCACAGCAGTCACATCGAGGTGCATGCTATCAACATGAATTATTACTGTCAAGGTTGACCTTGGTCCTCTGACTGAGGTGGTGTTCGTCCAGTTTCACAGCCATAAAGTTAATATTTTGTTTCCTTTCTCTATGGCAATCATGTGAAGGAAATCATTGTGTAGCATAGACTTAAGGGGTGGGGGGGAGCAAATACATAAATGATTTGAAATTGTTTTGTATGAGAGATCTGTCTTTTGTTTCTCATTTATTTATTCAATCATGTATTTATTTCCATATAGGCTCAAGGATATTTGTTTTGTGTTTTAGGTTCTAATTCAATACTAATTTATTTTGCTTCTGTGCTTGTTGCTCGCATTCTTCCAGCGTTGACCTTGGTGATTTCTTTCTGTTGAAGCTTGTGTCCCTTTGACATACTCTCATTGTATGTGGGTTTTTGTTAGGTTGGTTGTTCTGTGTCTTTGTTGTTTGTTTTGAGATTCTGTCATTATAAGACACTCAAGGCTCATCTTATTTTCTTCCCAATTTCTACGATCAGTCATTTTCCTAAAGAATCCTGATTCCTTTTTCTCAGACTGGCTTTAGGGCCAGCCTGTGGTATGGCAGTTAAGGCAGCTAGATCCCACATGGCCTACTGCATGGTTCAGGTGCCAGACCTGGTGGTTTGAGAAACACATTGGGCTTCTATGCAAGCATGGCCAAATGCCGAAAAGAGAGAGACAGAGGAAAAGAGATTGTGATGTGACTATACTCCACAGGGTGGCCTTCCTTACTTATCCTCTCTTTATCTCCCAGCAAACACACATGCTCTGGCAAAATTTTTTAAAAAATGGAATCAGAAACCAAGATCTGTGTGCTAGGCATGTTGGTTGGTATACGGGCGTTGTTGCTTCCAGTACCTTTGTGTGCTAACCTGTAAATGTACACATATGAAGAGTCTTCAAAAAGTTTACAGAAAATACATATTATGAAAATAAAACTATGCCTGAATGTCAAACTTTTTGCATCAAAATAAACTTGTACTTTAATTCCATTTCCCCACTAGTTTTTTGAAGTCCTCATGCATATACATTAATATACGTATACACACATATCTGTAGACGTTCTATGTCTGCATTAAGCCAAGTGTAAGTCCTTGTTTATGTTTCTAACTCTAACCCATCATCCTCTGGATCATTCCAGTCATTTCCCTTTGTGTATCTGGGAACTCCAACTCCAGCAGTGGAAATCTGGCTCCCACCTTCTGCCATCCACTTACTTACGAGGTCGTTCATACCTGTGGGTTCCACATCTGCAGATTCAGACAACTGCTGAAAAATGTTACATTGTTGTTGATGTTTACTCTGTAGTCACCTAAGGTACTGGCTTTTTTTTTTTCTTGCCATTATTCCATAAACAATACAGTATAACAACTACTGACATGAAGAATTTATACTGTGTAGCAAAATGAGAAATAGCGATTGACTGTTTTAAAAAATAATTAGAATAATAAAAATAATGATTGGGGAAAACATAGAAAAGATATTGAATGTTGAAGTGGGGAGATTAGTGTCTCTGTACTGAGTGACATGCATGGCATTCCCTTTTGAAAAAACAATGTAATACACTGTAAAGTTATATGTAATCCAATGTAATATAAAGAAGATTATGATGATAATAAAAAATAAAAAAAAAATTTATACTGTGTCGGATATTATAAATAATCTAGAGATGACATGAAGTGTATGGAGAGGACCAGCCTCAGTGATGTTCTGAGATGCTAAGCCACGTGGGAAATTCTCCACCACATCAGGTACTCAAGCACATGCTTTGATCTCAGCCTGAAGAGCCTGTATGTGATGCCTCTCTCTCTCTTTCTCATTCTCTTTTTTCTATCTCTCATTGAAGGAATAAATAGAGAAACTTTTAAAAATGAAGTATGTGAGTGGATGTATGTAGGTTACAGCAAATTTTGCCCGGTATATTACTTTATATGAACATAAAGGACTTGAGCATCTGGGAATTTTGGTGGTCTTAGAACTAATCTTTGGAGGGACCAGCAGTTGGTGTAATGGTTATGTCACTGGACTGCCAAGTAGTCGACCAGGGCTCGAGTCCCGGATCTGGTGGCTTACACTCAGGCTGGGCACATGTGCATGCATGCCCAAGATCCCAAGAGGAGCATGGAGGAGAAGGGATCGCAGCGTGGCCATCCCCTCTGGGGAGTGATTTCTCGCTTTCTGTCTGTCTGTCTCTTCCTGTCTTTCTGGCAAGCGCACGTGCCCTATAGCAAAAACCTCTCAAAAAAAAAAATCCAAAGAACTAATATTTGGAGAATACCAAAGACAACTATAACTTTTTTTAAAGATTTTTTGCAATGGGACACATGTACTCACTGCAGAGAGAGATAGAGACAGAGAAAGAGAGAGGGAAAGTAAGAAATAACTCCCTGGGGGTATAATTATGCTGAAATCCCTTTTCATCCATTCAACTCTCAGCACTTGGAACATGCATGCACACATGCCTGACCTTGTTTTCAGCCTGCTGGATCCAGGACTTGAACCACGGCTTGTCATGTGGTTGTCTAGCACCTTAACCACTATGCCGGCTGCTGGTCCCAGTAATTGTTAATTTCTGTTATCAGCAGACCAAGTCCAGTTGCTTCTACTCGAGGTCAATAAAACAAGAGGCAGAGGCTGGAGATGAAGGGAGTTTATTTCTGCAATCATGTTACAGGGAGTTATTTAGCAAGTACCATCAAACTGCCTTGGAAAGTCCAACATGTTCTCTGTATTTACGGACACAAGATACAAGCATGGGCAAACCGTTCCTCACTACCATCAGTCAAAGGCAATTGCTTTCCTTTGAGCAATTATTCTGATTCCTGTTTCTCTTTTCTTTTTTAAAAAAAAACTTTATTATTATTTTTATATGATATTTAAACACATATATCTTTACAGTGTATAACATTTCTTTTTTCCAGCATGATTACTATGCATGTTGATTCCTGTTTTTCTTTAAATGCTCATTCCTGGTTTCTTGTGTAACCACTTGCCAAACATTTTCCCCATGACTCAGCACTTGGTCAGATGTTCTCATTAGAGGCCTTTCTTTCTTTCTTTTTAGAAATTATTTATTTAATTTTATTTATTATTATTATTTTAATAGGCTAAAGGGCATGTGTGCTCACCAGAAACAGAAAGAGAGAGAGAGAGAGAGAGGTAAATTGAGAAAGCAAGCCACCAGGTTCAGAACTCAAACTACGGCCAGCCCCCAAGGAGGCTTAATCACCAGGCCATTTTCTGACACCAAGGCCTTTCTTGGTTTAAAAATGGCTGCAGTCCTGCTAAACCTCAAGCCGGCCTGCTTCATTTCCAGTACACATGTACAATATAGAACAATCGCTAAACCATTTTCTACTCAGTGAGGTTATTTATTATATTTGCAATAAAGTTAGGTTATTTTAGCATATTAAAATATGTTCTATACTGGGCTCCCTGAGCTTCTAGGTGATTTTTAAAAGTTTTCATACATTCACATAAAAAAGTATATTTGAAATGTATCTGATCACATTTATGCATGTATATGGAATTATGTATGATAAAGATAAAATTTTAATTTGTATTCAAAAAAGAAAAGAGTTCATACATTAAGTTTTACTCTTTCGGTTTTACAGGTTTTAACCAATGCAGTGTCATATATCCACCATTTCAGTATTATAGTGGATAATTTTACCATTCTAAAATATTTCATACTTCACTCATTCAACCTTCTTCCCTCCCCCTAAACTCCTAGCAATCACTAACTTTTTCATGGTCTCTATTTGTTTTACCCATAATGTCATGTATTTGGAATCATATATCAATAGGATGCAGCCTTTTCTGATGAGCTTCTTTCACTTAGTAATATATATTTAAGGTTCATCTATATATTTTTATAATTGGATAGCTCATATTTTTATTAAATGATATTACATTGTATGGATGCACAACAGTTTATCCATTCATCTATTGAAGAATTTTTTCATTCCTTTCAAGTTTTGGCAATTATGAATAACGCTCTTGTAAACATTTGCATTCAGTTTTGTGTGAATGCAACATCGTGTGGACATAAATTTTCAAATTAGTTAGATAAATACCTAGGAACATGATGGCCGAATCTCATGATACACAGACTATGTTTAGCTTTATAATAAACTGCCAAACTGTAATCCAAAGTTGCTATACATTTATATTTCTGTTTCCACCAACAAAGAATGAGAGTTTCCATGACTGGAAAACTTTAGGAGTCCTTCAGCCACTTCTAATCATTAAGTATGCTGTTCCCATAACAGAAATTGAGGTTGATTTTCTAGATCATGCAAAGTATTCATTCAACTACTGACTGAAATGGTATCCTTTTGTAAAGTGGAATTGCTCATTTCTGATATTTTTGTCTTGTGGGGAGAGGGACTGCTATAGACATTTTATATCTAAAGTAAAACTTATTGACACTTCTTTCTGTTATATTTCATACATTTTATACACATTTACTTTTTGTTTTATTTCTTAAAGATTATTTATTGGTTTCATGAGTCAGAAAATGAGAGAGAGAAAGAGAGATACAGACCCCTGGGTCCTGAGAGAGACTGACCTCTGACAGGGTCCTGATACCGTGATCCACCCCCAGGTTCAGCCAGCTGGGATTACAGGTACATGCATTCCAGGCATACTTACAGACGTCTCTGATTGTGAACCAGCAATCTTCCCATGTGGAACTGCCTTGTAAAGCACCCCATTTTACCACTGTGCCATCAACTGACCCCCACGCTTTTTAGGCATCATGTTTCATAAAAATTGGAAGGATGAGATATTGCAACCTATTTGACAGATGAGTTAATTTAGACCCAGATGCCCGAGGTGATGAATAAAATAGCACGTGGTAGCCGTTGATAGATAAATCTTGTAGATAGGTTGTCTTTTCTTTTTTGTTTATTCCTAATACCAATCTAACAGGGAATGGGGATTAATAATTTAGACTGACCAGAAATAGAAAATTACTTGGATTTGCACATTGTCAGATGAGCCCCCTCTGCATCGTATCTAGTTGCTGATTCTTTTTGCCTGTCTGAGTTATGCCTAAACTATCACTAAGTGTACAGTACCATTGACCCTGCTGGCTGGTCAGATTTGATGGTGAAGATATTAATACTGATAAGGAGGGACAGACCAGAGAGGGTCTGCTCCATTTCAGAATGGAGATGGGAAGCTGTGAGTCTGCCTTAGGGTGGGCTGACCTGGAGTCTCACTTGAGCACTTGCCCGTCCTGTTCTTCATGGCTGTTCACAGGGACACCTGCATGGAGAGGCTTAATGTGATTTCTGGGAAGGTGGGACTAGGGTTGTTGAACCTGCATTCATAGACCTACATGTGTGAGCTACATATTCACATAGAATGACTTGCCCTTTACTTTCTTGAATTAGATTTGCATGCTTTTGATAATGTCTTGCATTAGGAAATGTACTTTCATTTGCTGTTTTACTATCACATAGTTACAGCATGCCTAATTTACAGTTGTGTCAGGAACTTCTTTGGAAACATATGATTTCATGTTCGAAGTGTACAGGGTGGGAGGAAGAGATAAGAGCAAGATGAAAAGACTTAGAAGATGAAAGCCATAAATGGAAGCAGGTCTAAGTGGCTTAATTCATCTTTTATTTTGCAGCACATGAGGTGAACACAACACTCAATTTCAAAGCTATGTCATGCATGCTATTATGCATATATGTAGAAAGTTGACAACGACCCAACTGAATAACTGTAAAATGAATTACTTTGAGGGAGAAATTGTGTATGACAGCTATCGCCCTAGGATTTCTGTGTACTTTTCCAAATTTCATCAATGCCATAACGCATAATTGTGAAAACTTAACTAGTTGAGTATTCATGGATATGAACCCTGAATACTGATTTGCTCAGGGTCCTTAAGTAAAAATTGACACTGACTATGAGTAGCAGATCTGTGTCCACCAGCTGACAGATTGACAGGGTTGTTTGTGTGAGGACAGACGAAGCTCATGGGAGAAGCAGCGATTGGATACGTTGATGGGTTATTCACATGGCTAAGATTCCCAAGTCAAAAGAGCCCAGGGACTGCCACTTAACTTCTTAGGCAGCAAACTTCTATGGAGAAGAAATTTGCCCTCAGGAGAGTAGGAGCCAGTTGTCCTCATCAGATTCAGGAAACCAGAAAGCAAGTGAAACATGTGGATTTTAGTTAAGTAACTAACACGTGGACCCCAGTCCAGTACCCAGGGAAGATTCACCAAGATCCTGGAGAGAATTGGTATGAATAAGCTGAGACCTGGTCAGACGAAGGGATTGGTATCCGCATGACTGAGATCTGAGGAAATGGTTTCTAACTCTAGAAAGGTAAAAATAGTTTTCAGATCTGTGCAGTAAAAGATGGTAGAAAGATGGGTTAAGACAAAACCAATCACAATCTCGAAAAACTGTTGGGCACAGAGCCAGCTCAAAATATGTGCATTGCAAAACACTAGGTCATGGTACGCACCAGGGCAGAGGGGAGGGAGTGGTATTAAAATGACGAGAACAGGAGAATAGTGATATTCACCTGGTGACATCATGGCTCATTCAGGGCACTGCAGAAAAGACTGGGGAGCTGGGATACTAAAGTCGTACTATATTTCTTTAACAATCTGTCTTCGGAAGTTTCCTATTTGATAGGCATTCTTAACATGCTGGAGATACAAATTTGAATGAGATATACAGTCTCTGCCCACAAGGTGGTCATAGCCTAGAAAGACAGAGAGAAAAATATAAATCTATAATAACATCCTGGTGTCCTGAGTGCTAGGCTAGATTTCTGCATTGCTATGATTGAAATGTGTCTCCCCCAAATTTGTGTGCTGAAATTTGGTTGTATCATGAAGGTATTAAGAAGGCAGAAACTTATTCTGACTATGGTGTTGAAAGGAGGGACCTTTGGGAGATAATTGGAATAGGGAAAGTCACCAGGGTAGGGCCCCCATGATTGGTCCTCATGGCTTTCTAAAAAGAGGGTAGAGATACGTAGACATGACATGGACATAAGCTCTTGTCCTCCTGCCATATGACACCCTGTATTGCCTCATAACTCTGCAGAGAGACCCACGTACAGGAGGACTCTCACCTGATGTAGCCCCTTGACCTTGGGCCTCAAAAATGGTGATGTATGTAAACTTCTATTCTTATAAATTGCTCAGTTTGTGATATTCCATTATTAGCGACAGAAAATGGCCTAAAACATTCAAAGAGCAGGGTGTCTGGATGGGTTTCAGAAAAAGTCTTTTTTTTTTTTTTTCTAGAGATTTTCACTGTAGGGCGCGTGCACTCGCCAGACAGACAGAGAGAGACATAGAGACAGAAAGCGAGAAATCACCCCCCAGGGGGGATGGTCACGCCGCAATCCCTTCTCCTCCATTCTCCTCTCGGGATCTTGGGCACG
>NW_006159904.1:3283714-3316592 GCF_000334495.1 Tupaia belangeri chinensis | reverse complement strand
AGAAAGCGAGAAATCACCCCCCAGGGGGGATGGTCACGCCGCAATCCCTTCTCCTCCATTCTCCTCTCGGGATCTTGGGCACGCACGCACACGCGCCCGGCGTGAGTTTTAAGCCACCGGGTCCAGGACACGAACCGCGGTCGACTACGTGGGAGTCCAGCGACATAGCCATTATGCTAACTGCTGGTTCCCGAGAAAAAGTCTTTGAGGAGCCAACATCTTAGCTGAGTTTGAAGGACCATGAGGATAAGTATATTCTAATCAGTTGTTAATTGACTTCAATAAATATTCATTGAAGTCTTAGTGTGTGCAAGACCCCATGCTAGGAATTGAGATATATCAGTAGGCCAGACATTGTACTTACCATCGAGGATGTACAGGACAATCATAGAGAACAAAATCCATCAAAGAAACCATAAGCAATTTGGCAGTACTGGGACATAGGTGTTTACAAAAAGCAAAAGATGATGTGAGGAAAGTTGCCAGAAGACAGATCATTATGGGCCAAGAATAATTTAGGTCAAGGATTGATTATTATCTTCTTATGGTATCCGCTATTGGTTATGTCAATCTATTGGGAATAAAGTAATGAAAAGTGTGAAAGCACTTAGTAAACCCTGAAGTTCTTCAAAAAACCTTAAAGATTCTTCAAAAGTTAATGAAGGGCCAGTCCATGATATGGAAGTTAGGGCAGCTGAATCCAGTATGGCCGACTGCATGGTTCAAGTCCTGGACCTAGCAACCTGAAAAACACTCTAGGTACATGTGAGAGTATGCCCAAAATCTCAAAGAGAAGGAAAAGGGATTATAGTGTGAACATCCCCCACAGGGAGTACTTTCTCACTTCACTCTTCACACCCCTACACTCAGTCTCTCTCTGGTGAGTAACACATCCTCTGGCAAATATTAAAAAAAAAAAAAAGTTAATGAAAATGCATATTATGGGAAAACTCTGAAGGGATTTCAAAATATTTGCACCAAAATAAACTTTAACTCCAGGGATCAGCAGTTAGCGTAATGGCTATGTTGCTGGACTCCACATAGTTGACCACAGTTCAAGTCCTGGACCTGGTGTCCTAATCTCACGCCGGGCGCCAGTGCATGCACGCGTGCCCAAGATTCCGAAAGGAGAATGGAGGAGAAGGGATTGCGGTGTGGTCATCCCCCCGGGGGGAGGGAGGAGGGTGCTTTTTCTCTTTCTGTCTCTCTGTCTCTCTCTGTCTGTCTGGCGAGCGCATGTGCCCTATAGGAATAAACCTCTCCAAAAAAATAAATAAATAAATAAATAAACTTTAACTCCATTTTTCTACAAAACTTTTGAAGTCCCCTCATATATTTACGAAATTATGTGATTTTGCTTATCCCAGCATCATCGTTAGGAAGAGGTAAATGATGCCTGTGTTTTAATTCAATTTCTTTGGCAGAATTGCAGGCCAATTATAGTTATGTTGTCCTAACATGACATTTCCAAATGTCTGCATCCCTGGCCTCTGAGAAAGGAAATGTGAATATCTCCTCAAATCGAACATGCACTCTGTGGCATGTGAGACTTAAGCTTCTCTCCAAGAAAGTATTGGCTTGCCTAGACTAATGGCCTGGGATGTTCCACCTCACTGCATTCAAATACATTTTTTTAAAGAATTATTTTATTTATTTATTTTAATTCGACCAGAGATAGAGAGAAAGTGGGAAAGCAAGACACCAGGGCTAGGACTTGAACTGTGGCCTGCTATGTGGGAGTCCAATGCCCTTAACCACTATGCTGCTTGCTGGCCCCTACATCTTTTTTTAAAAAAAATAGGACACAGTAAATGCACTTTGTTTTATCTTTTTTTTTTTAACATAGTTTTTGTTGTTGTTGTTGTTGTTGTTATTGGGCATGTGTGCTCTCCAGAGAGACAGAGACAGAAAGTGAGAAATCTCCCCTTATGACGGCTGGCCATGCCACAATCCCTTCTCCTCCATTCTCCTCTTGAGATTTTGGGTACACATGCACATGCACCCAGTATGAATTTTAAGCCTCTGGTTCTGGGACTCAAACCACCATTGGCCATGTGGGAGTCCAGTGATGTAATCATTATGTCATCTGCTGGTCCCTCTATTTTGGTTTTAGGAGTGCCCAGAATGATCTTTGAACTCATGTATTTTTATTTTTGTTGTATCCTTGCACTTAGGACAGAGGTAATAACAGTTATGTCTTTCAAATATTCCATACAGAAATAATGGGGGCTTTTTATTTCAATAAGGCCAGTTTCCATCTTATAATTCTGGCAATTATCTTCTCATGCACATTTCTCAAAAATAAAGGGGAAATGTCCTCTCATTTGATGAATGTCCTTATATCTAGAAAAGTCTTAACTAGCTTACGACCAAGGATGTCTTGTCTTGTAGTATCCAGCATACATTAGAAGCAAAGTGCGCAGCAGGTTGCCCAGCCCTTGTGTCTGCCTGAAACATTTTCCATGCAAGCAGCTGTTATTTCTCATCTGTGGACTAAGTATCAGTAATAAGTGGGATGGAATTCCATGTTAACTCTGTGCCCCTTCACTTTTGCCAGGAAGAATATCCTGTTTGGCTACCTCCTTTGTCAAATCATTAAGTAAAATTAGGGCCTGAAATGATTACATCTACAAAACATATTAATTACATTAAGGGCAGGTCTGTAGAATCTTCAATTTGGGCAGAGGCTTCAGATTAATCAACTAACTAGTGGCTAAAATTTACTGGTACTTTTTAAAATTCTGCTTGTTTCACACATGGTTTTAAACCACCATGTCCTTATTACTTAGATTTTGAGATATTGACCATTGAATTAGAATTCCATGATGATAATGATTGAAATATGTTATCTGTTACTTTAAGAAGTGTAATAACAGAGTTTTTGATCCTTCAAGAACTGAGTTAGCAAGTTAGAATTTTCAATAAACCACTTAGACTCACTAAATACTAGTGAGTCTCCTAATAAACTATTATTTTAAGAAGAGTTTTTAATTATTCTAAAGAAACATCCGATGTTTCTTTAGAAAGACACTTAACCAATTTAAGATTGATTACTGGCTAGAGAATGTTCCGACTAATAAAATAGAACGTGACTGTAATTGCTCCGTAAGGCTCCTCAAACTCGAGAGAGGATGATCCCAAGAATGTGATGCTAGTATAAAGGATAATAATAGACAAGTACATTAATAAATGAGTTATTCCCTGAACTGATTCATATCTTTGATGAAATTGTTTCTCAAATCACAAATTGTTATAACAAAAAGTGATGAGGGCTAAGACTGATGTCTACCTGGATGGAGAATAGAAAGCAAAAACGCAGCAGAAGCGTTTTCAGCATTATGCTGCAGCTAAGAGACAGGCGCGCTCAATATGTGGAAAATTTGAGCATGTGAGTACATGGGTCATTAAAAAGTGAATAAGGGGTATTGGATTCTTCAATAGTAGAGCTAAAACACTTTATAAGATTACAAGATTCTTCTAATTTTGCCCTCCTTAGGCACTAAATTTTCAGTTGTTCGTTGATAGTAGAGCTGGAAAAGAGCAAAATGGGACAGGTAGGATAGAAATAGGGGTAGGAAAGAAGAGGAGGAGGAAAAATAAAGGAAGTTTGAATATAGGCTTAGTTATGAACATATTTAGCAAAACTCATTGAGTATAGTAAAGACCTCTATTTCACTTTTTATAAATTTTATCTTTGTAAAAGAAAAAAAAAAAAAAAGAACCTCCTATCTTTAAAAATAGCCCCCAAAACAGCAGGTGATGTGGAGGTTAAGGCTCTGGATTCCACCCAGCTAACAGCTGACTGCTTGGTTTGAGTCCTGCACCTGGCAGCTTGAGTATCACTCCAGGCAGGAGTCTGTGTGTACCCAAAATCCAGAGAGGAGAACGGAGGAGAAGAGATTGCAGCATAAGCCAACTAACTCCCTTGGAGGTGATATTTTTACTTTGTTTTTCTCTTTCTCTGTCTCTCCTAAGTGCACATGCCCTATAGCAAAACTTCAAAACAAAACAAAACCGCCCCCAGGACAGCCTCATGGCCTAGTGGTTAGGCTAGTCAGATCTTACTTGGCTAACAGCATAGTCGGAGTCTCAGACTTGGTGTCTTGAGAAATGAGTGTCTGTGCTTGGGTGCCCCAAACTGATGGGACGGAGAAATAGAGGAGAAGGGGTTGTGGCATGACCACACCTCACTAGGGGGTACTGTCTCCCTCTCTCTCATCTCTCTTTGTGTCACTCTATCTCATTTTGATGAGTGCATAAACCCTCTGGAAAATTTTTAAAAGTTAAATTAAGTTGAAAAAAATCAAATAAAAAAACAATAGCCCCAAATATGAGCAAATAAATCTATATTTAAATTTTTTTATTCTAAGATATAAATTTGTGTAAATCTCTTAGAATTTAGCTACTCCAAGAGAAATGGATAAATCAAAGCTGAGGATTGGACTATGGTTCTCCTGACTCTACCTACTTGGCTAGCCCAAACTCTTGGAGTCTCAATCTCCTGGAAATCATTCTAGTAAGATAGCACATATTTTTTCTTTTTTTTTTTTTTGGAGAGGTTTTTCACTATAGGGTGCGTGCGCTTGCCAGACAGACAGAGAGACAGAAAGTGAGAAATCACCCCCCAGGGGGGATGGTCACGCCGCAATCCCTTCTCCTCCATTCTCCTCTCGGGATCTTGGGCACGCACACACATGTGCCCGGCGTGAGTTTTAAGTCACCGGGTCCGGGACGCGAACCACGGTTGACTACCTGGGAGTCCAGTGACATAGCCATTACGCTAACTGTTGGTTCCCATAAGATAGCACATATTTTTAATCACAGTTTTGCTCCATTCTTATCAGTTGCATAAAAATAATGGTATATTTGGGCTGGCAGGTGGCATGGTGTTTAAGACACTGAACTTCCACATGGCCAGTCATGGTTTGAGTCCCAGACCTGGTGGCTTGCTTTTTCACTTTCCCTCTCTCTCTCTGGCTCTCTGGTCAAATAAAAAAGAATAATAAAAGAAAAGAAAAAAGAAAAGAAAAGAAAAGAAAAAAAGTAATGAGTATATAACATTGAATGAATAATTCTTACTAAGAAAAAGAAATAATGGTATAGTAAATTAATCCAGTACTAGTTGGTAGCCTGGTGTTATCCATTTTGTTTTCGAATTTTATTAAACTGCTTAATTGCTCACCCACAGCTTGATTTCTTTTTCAATAGGTTAATGCTGCACAGACTCCAGGGTATTTTCATGTGTTTTAGATTTACCATGTAATCATATAAACCACTTAGGAGCTAAATTTACTGATCCTATATGCATTCCAAGAAGGAAAAAGCAAATTACCTTGCACGATATCTTCAAAAAGCAAAAAGTTTTTTAAAACACTATCTGAAATGAGTGCAAATAGAGCTATTCTCTGAACCAGCATTTTCCAAAAGGTGTTCCCTGAAGTACTGGTGCCAAGTTTCTTTACAGACGTAATATCTTAAAGGTTTAATGGTCCAATAAATTTGTATTGTGGTGAGTCAAACCAACTGACTTCGTTACTGTAGAACATACCATCATTTTGTTTTGCTTTGTTTTGTTTTGCTATGAGCATGTGTGTCTGCTGGAGAAAGAGAAAGAGAGAGAAAGGAATCCCCACCCCCCACCCCCCAAGGGGAGATGGCCACACTGCAATCCCTTCTCCTTTCTCTTCTCAGAATTTTGGGCATGCATCCACATGCAGCCAGCATGATTTTCAAGCAGCCAGGTCTAGGACTTGAACTGCAAAGTCAGCCATCTGGGATCTAGCCGCCTTAACCTCCACACCACTGACTGGCCCACATATCAGTTTTTGATATGCTAATGATTTATGAATCTCTTAGAAGAATTATAGAATACAGCATTTTCTAGTCTCATCTGACCTGCAAGTGGGTGCATTGTGGAAGGTGGTGCACTGGGAAATATTGCCACAGAGAGGAAAGGACACCTAGCAGCTTGATGGCTCCAGTGAAAATCCTAGTCAGCATGTGGCTACTGAGAGCACTGTGAGACAGACCAGAAAACAATACTGGGGGTAGATATAATCTAGCACTAAAACAGAAGTAGGAACTGAGTAAGTACAATATAGCTGAGCTTGTGTCACCAGAGGACATTTAAAATATTATCACATCATACAACTGTCCAGGGGGACCTACTCAGCCGTTGCTCTAAGCCTAAAAATCTCTTTTCTCGAAAATAGGTTTGAAAACTTCTTTGTAGCTCCACCTTGTGTCAAATTCATGCATGCTCTCTTTCATGAACAACATAAATAAGCTTTTTAAAAGGGAAATTGAAAAAATATGTACCAGGTATACTATGAGGTAAAAACCTTTCCCTTGTAAGAAAAATGAACAAATATCCCATTGTAACATAATGCATATTGTAATTTCAGATACAATTTCCAGATTATGTTAAAGGCATCATTTTGTAGCATCAGCGTGCTGGTTAAATTTAACCATGTAGATTAGCTTAAGTTTATTAGAGTTAACCTTTATTAAGATGTGTAAAATAGAACAAACAATCTGGAGGGGAAACAGACTAAATGAAGTTCTGGTTCATTATTACTTTTGAGAAACATATAGTGAAAGTAATACTTACATCATTTCCTTTGAAATTTTTACTTATAATACAGTTATGTGTTGCTTAATGACAGCAATACATCGTGAGAATTGGGTCATTAAATGATTTTGTCATTCCATGAACATCCCAGAATGTGCTTCTGCAAACCTAGCTGATAGAGCCCAATGCACACCTAGGTTAGGTGGTCTAGTTGACATGCTCCTTATGAAACCACTGTCACAGATACAGTCCTTCATTGGCTGAACCATCATTATGGGGCACATGACTGTAATTATTTGCTTTTCATTTTGTTGCAAATTTATAAAAAAAGAAAAGAGAGGAAAGAGAATTATATGATATACAGTTATTTTAGTTTGCGGGGGTTTTTTTGTTTGTTTTGTCACCAGTAACGGAAAATATCTGAAACTGGATTTTTTTTTTTCAGGTTTTGAGGTTTTGTTTGTTTTGTTTCTATAGGGTGCGTGTGCTCGCCAGAAAGACAGAGAAGGACAGAGAGACAGAAAGCAAGAAATCACTCCCCAGGGGGGACGGTCACGCCACAACCCCTTCTCCTTCATTCTCTTCTTGGGATCTTGGGCACGCACACACATGCGCCCGGCGTGAGTTTAAGCCACTGGGTCCAGGACTCAAACTGCAGTTGACTACGTGGGAGTCCAGTGACATAGCCATTACACTAACTGCTGGTCCCCCTTTAGGTTTTTGTATAGGGTATGTGCACTTGCCTGAGAAAAGAGAGACAAAGAGATACAGAGAGAGGGAAAGTGAGAAATCAGTCCCCAGGAAGGATGGCCATGCTGCAATCCCTTCCCCTCCCTTCTCCTCTTGAGATTTTAAGCACACACACACATGTGCCTGATGAGATTTTCAAGCCACCAGGTTCAGTTCTCGAACAATAGTTGGCCACGTGGGAGTCCAGCATCTTAACCACTATGCCACATGCTGGCTCCAAAACTGGATGATTTATAATAATGGAGGTTTGTCCAGCTCATGTGTTAAAGGTCCACCGTCCAAGGACCACCTCTCATACGGTTCTTCTGGCTGTATCATAATATGGCGGAAGGCAAGAGAGCATAGTCTGTGTTCCATGTGTTGTCCCTCTCCTTATAAATCCACAGGAACTGTTTTTTAAGAATTACTCTATTTAACTTTATTTATCCATTTATTTATTTTAATTTGACCAGAGAGGGATAAAGTGAAAGGAGAGAGAGAGAGAAAGCTTCCAGATCTGGGACTTAAACCATGGGAGTCCAGCGCCCTTAACTACCATGCCACCTGCTGGCCCCATAAATCCACAGGAACTTAATCATGGGGCCTGCCCTCAGGACCTTAATCCTACTCTATTCCCAAAGGTCCCATCCTTTTATTCTTTTTCTTTCACTTTTTTTTTTTTTTTTAAATTTGCTACAGGGTGCATGTGCTCTCCAGAGAGAGAGAAAGGGAAAAATGAAAGCACCTCCCAGGGGTGGGGGTGATGGCTTCACTGCAATACCTTCTTCTCCATTCTCCTTTCAGGATTTTGAACATGCATACATGCACGTGTGCCTGACATGTTGTTTGAGCTGCCAGGACCAGGACTCCAATCTTTCAGTTGACCATATGGGATTCAACCACCTTAGTAACCATGCCACCACCTGGCCTACAGCCTACCTTCTGACACTGCAATGAGATTAAATTTTCACCCTCTTAATTCCCTTACAATTATACAACACATGAATTTTCAGAGGACATGTTCAAATTATAACCACAGCCTACCTTTCCAGTACTGAATATGGAATCCTTAAGATAAAGATTTGAAGTCCGTAACATAACCTTTGGGCTCCCTGGTTTGGTCCGTCTTTATGTCCCTAGGGGCAGCTTGCTCCATGTTGTTGCTCATTCTCAGGGCTCCAAATCCACTGAAACTTCTCTCTCTCTCAAACCCACCATGTTCCTTCTCACCACAGAGTGGTCAACTTGTTCCTTTTCTGCCTTACTAGTTAATCTGTACTCAAATCATCCACGATGTCCTCCCCATGAACCATTGCAGTAGGTTGGATTATTGTTCAGAACTATATGCTCCTCCATTCCTAGGGGAGGAGTATTGCTCTCTGTCCCTTGACGTTGGGCTTGGTGTTGACATTTTTTGACCAGAGACTTAAAAGCATATATAACAGAAAAATTTTGAGAAGTGCTTGCACACAATTAGTTTTGTCTTATGTCTCTGTCCCCATATGATATAAACACTCCTATTTTGTGCATTAATTCTAAGAGGAGGATAAAAGGCATGTGAGCAGAGTCACACCAACAAAGCCCACCCTAGATATCAACTAACGCAGCTGACCTATAGAACTACAGAAACAATTGTTTTTTGATACTGAGATTTTTTTTAATTGCTTATACCAATAACTAACTGATACAACTATGTTATTCTCTCTCTCTTTTTTTTTGTATTTGCAGCAATTCTAATTTTATATTGGTTTGAGTTATTATGTGATTAAAGTATCTGTACCACTGAAACCTACATGTATTAATCAAAAATGTGTTGCATTACTATCAACAAGACCAGAGTCTGACCTATGACAGGTACCCAATAAATGCTTTTGAAAAACATAAATAAGGATCAGCCCAATGACCTAATGGTTAAGGGAGCTGGATCCCACATGGCTGTCTATGTGATTCAAATGCTGGTCCCAGTGGCTTGTGCATGCTTCTCCCAAATCCTGATAGGTTGAAGAAATGCAGAAGAAAAGATTGTAGCAAACCCCACTGGGGATTGCTTCTCCCTCTCCCTTTCTCTTTTTGTCTCTTGTCTCTCTGGCAAGCACGTGTGTCCTTTGACTAAATAAATAAATAAATAGAAATTAAGATTAAAAATAATAAAAATAAATAGATAAAAGATTTATAAAAGTAGACAGATAACTAAAAGGAGGAAGAAGATAGAAAGATTAAATTTTCTAATTTGTATTGGTCAAATAGTAACCAACTAGACTTCTTTTAATCTTAGCAAACCTTTCTGGAATTTGTTATTTGGGCTCTCATGTCACTTGCATGCTAAAATCAAGAACAAAAGCTATAAAAAGTTGCATGTATTGACAACAGGAATCAGTGCTACTGATGAAAAAGTTCACCATCAAATTAGGTGAGAAAGAGATTGATTTTTCTCTTACATGAATCACTAAAACAAATCTGTTTCTCCCTCCTACATTTTCCTCTCTCGTACTCCAAAGGGAAGAATGAAATGAAGGGAAGAAGGAATAGCTTTCACATGAGCCTGGCTAGACAGCACACCAGGAGACTAAATGTGATTGATGAGGAGAACTGTACTAAGGACCAGCTCTGTGTTTCTGAAGACAATAAAAAAGACATTTTTGTTTAAAGAACAACACCATTCCACTGTGCAATTCTATATCATACAATGGCAATTATTACCAATAATTTACTTAAAGAAGATCATCTGAAACTCTGTGATGTAATGAAATTTTTTTCCCCTCATTCCCAGCACACAGCTCCTAAATCCATGGACTTTCTAGAGTAGTAAGATTCTTTAGTATGATAATGGTGGACTGGTAGCTGGGATCCCTAGATTATTTCAGAATGCCATCCGGTAGCTAGGAAGACCTTGGCATGATTAGAGAGTTGTGACTTTTAGTTCTATTGATATTTACCAACCTCTGTAAGGGGGAGAGAAGCTGGAAATTGAGTTAATCATCAATGGCCAATAATTTAATCAGCCATGCATATGTACTAAAATGATAGGGTTGAAGAGCTTCTGGGTTAGTGAACACACTGAAGTGTTGAGAGTATGGCATTGGTCGTTGGAGGACAAATTCTTCACACATTTTGTGTCAGAAGTGATATGAGTAAAAACAGTGTAGGTGCTATAGAGTATTTCTTCAAATAAAGACCCAGATTTTGATTTTCTCTTCCTACAGTATAAGATTCTTTAAAGGCCTTTTGTAAATTAATTTCTTATAGGACTGCATAGATGATGTCAATTATAATGTCTGCCCTTCTTGTTAACCAGACCAATGTAAGTTAAGTCTTAAATGTCATTATCTTACTCTCCAAGTCTTGTTCTCAGTCTGCACATGTGTGTGTGTTTGTGTGTGTGTTTGTTTAAACAAGTTCCTTCTATGTTCTATTTATCCTGTCTCAGTCTCCCAGCAGGGACCACATATATGAGTACCATGTCTGGCTCTTTTTTTTTTTTTGGAGAGGTTTTCACTATAGGGCGCATGCGCTCGCCAGACAGACAGAGAGAGACATAGAGACAGTGAGAAATCACCCCCCAGGGGAGATGGTCATGCTGTAATCCCTTCTCCTCCATTCTACTCCTGGGATCTTGGGCACATACACACACGTGCCCAGTGTGAGTTTTAAGTCACCGGGTCTGGGACGCAAACCATGGTCGACTCCGTGGGAGTCCAGCGACATAGCCATTATGCTAACTGCTGGTTCCCTGTCTGGCTCTTTTTTAAACAGAATTATGATTGTCCAGGCCAGCAAATCATGGCCAGCCTTGAGCCCACCATTCTCCAGATCCAGCCTCTCAGATTTCTAGGATTACAGAAATAGGCTACCACATTTAGCGCTTAGATTAGACAGGAATGAAACTGAGGCCTCCCATGTGATCCAAGCTTGTAGAGGACAGCATGTGAGCAACCCACACCACTGCAGCTGGGCCTCAGTATCTCTTGTGAGTCACAGGTAATAGTAAACGTTCCAAGGCAAAGTCACTATAAGCTAGAGGCTCACACAAAACCCAGGCCTCCAGAAGCACCCTTCTTGGATATGGAACATCTGCAACTGCCAGAGATCCTCTGTGCGAACAGCGAAGTAGGTGGAAGTGTGATAACTCAGTGGACTCTAACTCAGGGAGTTGGTAAATGATAGACCACATGGCTCCTTCTCTCATTCCTCGTTTGCTCATTTACTACACAACACATATCAAGGGTCCATTATGTGCCATGTTCTGTACTGGCTACTGAGGACAGAAAGATACTGCAATCTTCCTGGAGATGGCAGAGGAGATGAGAAATGTCCATAGTGCATTAAGGGCTGGATAAGAGACATCCACACACTGCATTAAGGGCTGGATAAGAGATGTCCACACACTGCATTAAGGGCTGGATAAGAGACGTCCACACACTGCATTAAGGGCTGGATAAGAGACGTCCACACACTGCATTAAGGGCTGGATAAGAGATGTCCACACACTGCATTAAGGGCTGGATAAGAGACGTCCACACACTGCATTAAGGGCTGGATAAGAGACGTCCACACACTGCATTAAGGGCTGGATAAGAGACGTCCACACACTGCATTAAGGGCTGGATAAGAGATGAGCACAAGGTGCTGTGAGAAAACATTGGAGATGAAGCTGACCTAGTTGGATAGTGGTCAGGAGATATTTCCTAGAAGAGGAGACATTTTATTTAAATTGTCTCTTGAAAGATGAATGGAATTATCCTAAGTAATTGAATGACGAGGAAGACTACTCCAGGTATTGAAGTCTAATGTGCAAAGGTCAAGAATAGCAAAGCAGGGCTTGGCTGTGGGAGGAGGTAGAACGGTGGGGTTGTACACAGTGTAGGCTTGGGGTAAGAAGGGGGAGGAGAACATGACAATGGAGTGATTAGTAGGGGCCAGAGCATATGAGGATTTGCAGAACTGCCTGCGAAGTTTGAGATTTAACCTGAGGGAAATGGGAGTGACAAAGGTTTTTGTTCATATTTGGTTTTGTTTTTATCTTTTGCTATAAGGCGTGTGCACTTGCCAGACAGAGACAAAGAGTGACAGGGAAAGTGAGAAATCACCCCCCTAGGAGGGGATGGCCATGCTGTAGCCCCTTCTCTATTGTGCTCTCAGGATTTGGGGCATGCACACAAATGCACCTGGCATGATTTTCAAGCTGCTGAGTCTGACACTTAAACCGTGGAGTCGGCCATGTGGGATCCAGTGACTTAACCTCTCTATCATCTGCTGGACCAGTGACAAAGGGTTTTAAATAAGGAATGATAGTATCAAGTATGAAAGTTAGGAAGAAACAATATGTTAGCTTTTCTGAATATTGCTGATTATCTTCAAGCTTTGGACATACAGAGATAGTTAAATTAAAAAGTGGGGTGATCCACTCACTTGAAATGGCTGTCTTTCATCACAAAATGCTGGGCATGACTATGGGTTGCTCAACAAAAATATATAATGCCATCCAAAAGCCATCTCTAAACATAGAATTTACTGTTGAAGAGTCAAAAAAATAATAGAAATAATGATAAATACCTTACAGGCCCAGCCACAGTGGCACACACTGCTTAGACCTGTGCTATGCAGGCTGGGACCACATGGGTTCAAGTCTCTGTCAAGGCTAAGCTGGGAGGCTATGCAGGAAGATTTTGAGCTCATGACTGGTCTGGGCAATATTATGAGACTCTGACTAGAAACCAACTGGGCATGGTGGTTGCAACTATACTCCAAGAGGCTGGGGCAGGAAGACTGTCACATGGTGAGACATTGTCTTAAAAAATAAATAAATAGAGACCAGCAGATGGGGTAGTGGCTACATTGTTGGACTCCCACAGTTCAAGTCCTGGACCTAGTATTTTCAAACTCATGCTGGGTACTTGCACACATGTGTGTGTGTGTTTGTGTGTGTGTACCCAAAATCCTGTGAGCAGACCAGAGGAGAAGGAAGTGTGGTGTGGCCATCCCCTCTGGGGCGTGATTTCTTGCTTTCTATCTCTGTCTCTGTCTCTCCTGCAAGCACACACTCCCTATATATCTCTAAAATAAATAAATAAATAAACAAATAAATAAAGTAAATAAACGAATGCTTTATGTAAAGTGATGACACAAAAAAGAACTCAATTCAACTCAGGAAAGTTGCACTTACACCCCAGTTCTATGCTAAAACAAAAATTCTCTTTGCTTCACTCTCCTCATCTATAAAATGAAAGGAGTAGGCCAAGAGATAAAAATTCCCAGGACCATTAATATGTGCGAATATTTTGAAATACGTGCAATGCTGACTTTGCAAACAATGCTTTTTTTACTACTCTTTAGAAATCAGAAGTCATTTCCTTTGCTTCAGAGATGTAAAGATGAGTTAGATATAAGTTGTTTTGCTCTTAAAATAAGATTGATATTTTAAGATATGAAGTATTAGAAAAAATTCAAACCTTTGGAGAAAACACTCCTCTGAACTATAAAAGAAAAAATCCATTATTAAAAAGTGGCAAGGAGAGAGAAAATAAGTCCATCATGTCTTTAATTAAATTAGATGATCATAATTTCTTTTAAGCTCTTAAATTCTATTCATTTTTTAAGGAGTAGAGATAGCATTTTAACCTTTTAGAAGTATTTTCATGCTCATTAGATAACTGAAAACTTAATCATTATTTTTGGCAAATTATTATTTAGAAGCTTGAAATGAAAGATCTACAACCTGGACTGTCCAAATAAACAAATGTTACTATTTTCCCAAACTAACACACATTTCTCAATCCCGAACCACCACAAAGTCCATTTTTCTTAGATGTTATCTTCTTCAAAAATTGAGTGGCAATTTAAAATACTACCTGGGGAGATTAGACATGATCATTTGTTCATATTGCGTGTGAGTGGAGAAAATTCTCATATCCAATTGTCTTTAACTAAGGGGAGCTCTCTGTGATAGCTTCGTAAATTCAGATACCTTCTCAGGGGCCACTGGAGAAGAGGTGGTAGGGGCAAAAGATAGTATTTGTGACCTGGGTGGGGAGGGTGTACCCCCACCCAAAAAAAGGGGAAGTGGGTAATACACAGAATAATGGTTCTCAAATAGGTCCATAATCTGTCAGTTGCAGGTGGAATTAAGTTTGCTAATCAGCTAACCTTGAAATAGAGAGATTATCCTAGATAGTGATCCTGATTAAGTTAGTTGAATGGATTTAGGAGCAAAACTGAGGCTTTTATGAAGAAGAAAGTCTACAAGTAGACCACAGTTCCTTCTTGTCTGAGATTTCCAGCCTTCCTTGCTGACAGTCTGTCTACAGATTTCAGACTTGCCTAACCCTCCCCCACAATTGCACAAGTCAATTCCAAGCAATAAATTTCTTAACATATAAGTCCTAATGGTTCTGCTTTTCTGGTTGAACTCTGTATGATACAAGGGGTTAGGCAATTACTTGGTGACAACGCTCTGACCATTTTTTTCAGTAAGAGAAGTCTTGTCTTATGAACCAGAATAATAAAAACTCAATTTAAAACCCTTTGTAACAAATGACCCTAATATTGTTTGAGCGTCTATAAGAACATAAACTGCCTGGTTTCTCTGCACCATAATGGCTGAAGTCTCTCGTCCATTATGTCTCTCCTGCTGGGCAGCACATGCAACACACCTAATAAACAACTATAAATAGATAATAGTTTGTTCCAAACACTGTGTCCATGAAAATTTAAAAAAATAAATAAATAAAATCATGTGACACCCATGTCAGAAACTGGCACCTAGGGAGGGGAATAATTTACGTGTCTAAACTTGCGATCTGGGCCATGTGTTATGAATGAGCACAGATTCAGTGTGAGCAGATCACGTTCAGGACAGAATCATAGACTAGCAGGAATAGTGAGCTCATGCTTCACTCATCGTTTCTTCTGTGTGGCAGTACAACCTTTTATCTCTTTTGGTGGTGATATTTCAGTTACACTGATATCATGGATCTTTGTGCACCATGGAAGGTGTATAGATCACTGCCAAAGTTTGATCAAAGGGAAAGATTGCTCTCTGGAGATAAACCCTGCAAACCAGGCTGCTGGCTGCTTCAGGATTTCCCATAAATTGATCTGCTGATTAGGACTTAACAGCTATCAGTCACTCTGACATCCTTGGAGTTAACAAGAGAAAGCTACTCCTTTAAGGGAAATTACTTTTTCTGCTGTTTTTCTATTACTCTGTCCAAGTTTACTAAATTGGACCCAGAGGGCACTTGTACAAGTAGTTCCTGGGAGAGGGAAGTGGAAGGAAGATCACTGGATGGAGAACTTTCATGGACTTGCTCTGAGAGTTTGCTATGAATGGTCTCTGAAGTGGGTAGCAGTCTTCATGTCTGA
Source organism: Tupaia belangeri chinensis (assembly GCF_000334495.1). NCBI lineage: Eukaryota > Metazoa > Chordata > Mammalia > Scandentia > Tupaiidae > Tupaia > Tupaia belangeri. The sequence goes on along the minus strand of NW_006159904.1, from coordinate 3,300,931 downwards.
CACTGGACAAGTTACAGTTCTATAGGTAGTTGACAGAGCTCAGAGATGCTCTGTCTACTGAAACAACCAAACGAAGCAGGAAAGTCTTGTGTGTGCCAGTGGGATGGCTTCCAATAGTTCTTACTTGAATTAAGATGTTGTTATATTATAATGAGGAATTTGCAAAGGGAGGACTCTGGCTCTTCAGGGCCCCCTCTTTCACATTGTTTGCATTATGTAACAATTTTACCTCTGGTTTGGTGCTATGAAGACAATGCTCATATATATGGATTATTGTTTGTGAAAAATATTTAAATAGAGCTTTATTTGTATTATAGCAAATGAATATATGCAGCTTAAGTTCACCTGTGTAAATTGCTTTCTATAAAAAAAGAGGATTTCAGTGAAAAATTTCAGGTATAATTTGGAGCTTAAATAGTTCCTACAGTATATTATAGAAATATTTTTATCAGGCTGACCCTGGGGCCTACTGGTTAAGGGAGTCCGATCTCACTCACTTGGCTGACTGTGAGGTTCATATTCTGGACATGTGTGCATGCATAGCCTAAATTCCAACAGGATAGAGAAATAGAGGAGGAAGGGTCGTGACCTGACTACACCCAGTGGTGAGAGGGATGTTTTCTTCCTTTCCATCTGTCTGTCTGTCTCTGGGGAGTGCACACACCCTCTGACAATATATCTATATCTATCTATCTATCCATCTATCTATCTATATTTCTATCTATCTATCTCTCTATATCTATTCTATCTATCTATCTATCTCTATCTGTCATCTATAGCTGTCTATATCTATCTATCTGTTATCTATAGCTGTCTATCTATATCTATCTATCTATATGTCAGAAAGAGCAAACCCAGAGTTCTGAAAAGAGGGAAGAAAAAAATCTACATCGAGAATCTACATCGAGGTAAGGATTAGAGGATCCCAGTATGAATAGGATATCCGGGAACTAGGGCTACTACCGCAGGCAGGAAGATGGATTGCTTCACCTTTTAAGCCCATGCTAAATTGAGTGTATAACATTCAGAAAAATCCACCCCAAGAGAGATAAGTTTATGGTCTCATTTTTCACGTCAGAATTCTTTAAGATGACCCTACAGTTCTCTTAGTGCCCGAGGCACAGAACATTTATTGACCTGTCCCACCAGGGAGAGGGTGGGGTTTAGAGAATGGGGAACCTCTCATTCCTTCATCAGTGCAGTGGAAGAGGAAGCCAATAGTAAACTGAAAGCCTATTCTCTTTTTAAGCTCCATTTTGTTCTTTGTATAGAGGTTAAAAAAGAACAAAACTGGTGTCAGCCCTTGGTGTGGTGGTTAAAGTGCTGAATCTACTTGACCCACCATAGGGTGTGAGCGCCAGACTCAAACTGGCTTGAGGAACATGCTGGGCGTGTGTGCCCAAAGTCCTGAATGAATGAAAAAGTGGGAATCGTGACTGGGCTATTCTCCATGGGGGTGCTGTCTTGCTTTCCCTTTCTCTCTTTCTTTTTCCACGCACTCTGGCAAAAATTTTTAAAAAGAAAGAAAAAGAAAGAAAGAAAGAAAGAAAGAAGAAAGAAAGAAAGAAAGAAAGAAAGAAAGAAAGAAAGAAAGAAAGAAAGAAAGAGAGAAAGAAAGAAAGAGTTTTATTTATTTAGTGAAAAAGAATGATACAGTTTCCCTTAGGAAGGCCGTCATGCTACGATCCACCCGTCCCAGGCAGCCTGGAGCATGGGCATGTGTGTGCATGCCTGGTGTGCACAAAGAGACCTCAGGACCTGAACCTGGGACCCTTCCATGTGGGTCCAGCATTGCCAAGTGTTGCGTTATTGCTGGGCCACTGCAGTCAGTCCTAGGGTGTTCATTTTTCTTTCTGATTCAACAAAAACTTCATGAGTCCTTAAGCCCACTTGGATCTACGTTGGGTATTAGAATTTCCTTCATGTTCCACATTATGGAGACAATTCAGGGAATTATTGATATTAACAAGTTAAAAATTTTGAAAAAGTAGCAACAGCGGTTTCACAGCAGGCCTGTTCTGCTTATTCTCTGAGCTTTCCTTTGTCCTTTCAGTGTGAAATGGTTTTCATCCCCAGACCTTTCTGCACGAAGAGCTCAAGGCTAGGATTTAAAATATTGATTTTGGCTAAGTATAGCTCTTGCTTGAATGTGATGGGTTCTTTGGTTAATGTCTAATTAATGACAAGGCACGGCCATATGGTTTAATGAAAAATACCTTTAAATAATAATAATGTGGCTTCCTAGCCTTCAGATATCACTCTCAGAAAAGAAACCTATGTCATATCAATTTAAAGTCACAGCAAAAATGGATTTAAATAGACATTGAATATAATGCATTTAACAGTGTACTATATTATATTTAAGCACATTAAAAACATTATTCAAAAATAATCATTAACATTAGATAATCACAGTTCTAGCCAATTTAGTATTCTGAGAAAAGGATGGATGCATAGATTCTTCCTTATTGAACACTTACTGTATACCAGACACTACCCCAAGTCCCAAGGATGCAGAGATCAATACAAAGTTCCTCTCTTCGTGGGGCTTATTCTGAAGAGAGAAATAGACAAAAGAACATTTTTAAAAATTTTTTGGAGAGGTTTTTGCTATAGGACATGTGCGCTCACCAGACAGACAGAGAGAGACAGAGAGACAGAAAGTGAGAAATCACCCCCCAGGGGGGATGGCCACGCCGCAATCCCTTCTCCTCCATTCTCCTCTTGGCATCTTGGGTACGCATGCACATGCGCCTGGCGTGAATTTAAGCCACCGGGTCCGGGACGCGAACTGAGGTTGACTACGTGGGAGTCCAGCGACTTGGCCATTACGCTAACTGCTGGTCTCAAAAGAACAATTTTTTAAAAAAATTCTACACTGTAATTTCAGATAGAAAAAGTGCTCTGGGCTTGACCATGTAGTGCAGCAATTAAGAACAGTGCATGGGAAGCTGGAATCCACATAGCCAGTTGCAGTTTGAATCTTGACCATGGAAGCTTGAAAAACACGCCAGACACATGTCTGCATGTGTCAAAAATCCTGAAGTATGTAGAAGTGAAAAAAAAGTATTGTGGCATGGCCATGCCCCATTGGAAGATACTTTCTCTCGCTCTCTTTTTCTCTTTGTCTCTTTCCCTCTTTCTCTCTCTCTTTCACACAGACACACACATACATACACACACACACACACACACACACATGTAGAAGTGCTCATTTCCTCTGTCAATTAAAGAAAAAAAAGTGTTCTGAAGAAAAATGCAAATGGGGGAAAGAATAGAGTGATGCTAGAAAAAATACTTGATTGGTGAGCAAAAGTGTCTCTTTGGGGAGCCTTGTCTCTTTTTTTTTTTTTTTTTTTTGGAGCCGTTTTTGTTTTTTTTTTTTTTGGAGACATTTTTGCTATAGGGCGTGTGCACTCGCCAGCCAGACAGAGAGAAATAGAAAGCAAGAAATCACCCCCCAGGGGGCACGGCCACACCGCAATCCCTTCTCCTCCATTCTCCTCTCGGGATCTTGGGCACGCACACACACACGCCCGGTGTGAGTTTAAGCCACTGGGTCTGGGACTTGAACCGCGGTTGACTATGTGGGAGTCCAGTGACATAGCCATTACGCTAACTGCTGGTCCCAGGAGCCTTGTCTCTTGAGCAGAAATTTGAGAGAAGTAAGGGCAGGATCTGTGAGAGTATATAGGGGAAGAGCTCTATGGGCAGAGGGAAGAACAAGTTACGAAGACCTTGAGGTGGAAGTGGGTTTTTAGCATCTGAAATGCTTCAACCTGTCCCCTCTGCCTGGAGGGCAGTTACTTTACCCCCCACAGGGAGCTCCTACTCTTTTTTTAATTAACACTAGTGTTTGACAGATTGTCATAGTCTCATTAATTCACTTTAAAAGGCTTCAGTTTATCAAAGTGATAGGAGGTATGTGCCAGTAAGTGTATGCTTTAATTACAACAGTGATCTCCCACCTTTTTGGCACAAGGAGCCAGTTTTGTGGAAGACAATTTTTCCACAGACCAGGGGCAGGGAGAGAGGGATGGTTTTGGTAGGTTTCAGGCACATTACATGTATTGTACACTTCATTTCTATTATTATTATATTGTACTATATAATAAAATACTTATAAAGCTCACCATACTGCAGACTTAGTTGGGAGCCCTGAGCTTGTTTATAAAGTATATGGTCCCATGTGGGGGTGATGAGAGACGGTGACACCTGAAGTGTGTTGCTTATGTCCACTGTGCTCCATAATCTTGTTTTGGTTGCTGTCACTACAGAAAACTCTGCTTCACAAAGAATGTTGGAAATGGAAGTAGATTTTCAGTGCTTTTGTGGCAATTGTCAGGTCTTGACTTTAAGAATATATGGAGCTTTGGGGACCAGCAGTTAGCATAATGGCTGTGTAGCTGGACTCCCATGTAGCCGACAGCAGTTTGAGTCTCAGACCCGGTGGCTTAAACTCACGCTGGGTGCGTGTGCATGCGTGCCCAAGATCCTGAGAGGAGAATGGAGGAGAAGGGATTGCGGCATGGCCATCCCCCCTGGGGGGTGATTTCTCGCTTTCTATCTCTGTCTCTCTCTGTCTGTCTGGCGAGCGCATGCATCCTATAGCAAAAACCTCTCCAAAAAAAAAAAAAAAAAAGAATATATGGAGATTAGAAGTTGTCTCAAATGTACTTTTAAGGACACCATCATTTGCAGTCTCAAGCAATTGATCCTCCTCTAGCATGGACAAAGTCGATTCACCTTGCTTATTTGTAAATGGGTCATGGGTCTATCCTTTCCCAGTTCAGGGCTCAATCTCCTTCAAAATCTCTGCTAATGTTTGAAACATGTTAAAAATTGCAATGTTCCCTCATTGCCCCCATCATTCCAGTTTAGCTTTGAAAGTAGCCACTGTACCTGCCAACCTGAACACAGTTGTTCTCTCATGTGACAGATTGAGTCTGTTAATCAGGTTGAGTATACCACACAAGTAAGCAAGTTTTGCATCCCACTCTGTGTCACTGAAATATGCTGCCAGTGGTGGCTGTTTTTCTAAAAGAAACTTCTGGAGCAGCTTTTATAGCTCAAAAACTCTGGGCAGTTTAGAAAGCTCTCTTACTTCTGTGTGTAAGAGAAGATGTGTGTGCTCAGCATTCGTCTCCTCACAGAGCTGCATGAACAGACGTGAGTTAAAAGCATGTACTTTAATATTGTTGATCATTTTAATCACATCATATTGCTAAGTTCAGGTAGCATTCTTTGACCAGCCAGGATTTCTTTACGGGTGCCATAGTGCGTAGACTCACATTCAGAAGCAAACTCTGACCCTAGTAGTGAAACGAGAAAGTCATCCGGTCATGGCAGCTACTCTGTGCACACACCAACACAAAAGGACCAATTAAGTTTTCCTGACATGTGATCTTTCAAAGAGTTGAATAATTCTCTAGCTGTGGTGTTGGTTGGCAACAAAAATGTACCTATGCACATCCTCCTGAAAAATATGTCACATGAAAACAAGCACTGCTCCCTTGTTGTCAACATTGGTAGACTCATCGACCTGAATTGCATACCACAGTGACTCATTAATCCCCGATGACAATTGTTCCTCCATATCCTCTGCTATTTCATCAATCCAACTAGGTATGCTGCTAGCCAATAAAGGAACATGAGGTGGCCTTTGAACGGCAGCCTCTCCTAAAAGTTCACTGCGAAGGTCCCCAGCAGCAGACAGGATCAACTCTCCACCAATAGTAAAGGGCTTCTTAGCTTTAGCAATGTGGTTAGCCACTGAGCATGATGCCCTCAGTGCAGACATGTTTGACAAAATAGTGGCCTTCAATAATTGATTCTTTTCTTTGTATTCATTGTTTTTCTTTTCTTTTGAACAACTGCATAGGCTTGTCTTTGGATGTAGGGTGCTTGTTCTTCATGTGGTGAAGCAGTTTTGAAGGTTTCATGGCTTCATTGGCTAGCTGGTCGTCACATATACAAAGTTGGCTTGGAGAAAGTGAATCGCCTGTTGCAATGATTAGTAGGACTTCTGGTATTTTGTTTTAAATGTAGCTTTCTTTTTGTTGGCAGTCAGAGTCTTCTGATGTCTCATCATTGGGTCTTCAAAAGAAGCTCTCCAGTGACATTTGTTTTCTTACTCATTTTGGCTAAAGTTAGCTTGCAGGCTTACCAAAACTGTGACAGATTGAAGTGGTAAATAACATAGTGGGTATACCATGCACAGACTGAAATCAGTGTCATATTCTGACTTAAAGCCTGCCAGCAGATGCAGTTATGTAACTGAATTACATCAACTCGCTTGCCGCTATAAAGCCTGCCACCAAGTGCATCTTAATTAGTCACTTGCCACTTATTAATAGGGTTTCGATATGAGTCTGCAAACAGTGGATTCATTATGGTCTCTGTTCAGTAAAACCTCTCTGTTAATGCTAATCAGTACTTGTAGCCACTCCCCAGTGCTAGAATCATCACCTCTGCTCCACCTCAGATCATCAGGCATTAGATTCTCATAAGGAACACACACTCTAGATCCCTCACAAGTGCAGTTCACAATAGGGTTTGTGCTCCTATGGGAATCTAATGCTGCTACTGATCTGACAGGAGACAGGGCTCAGCAGAAATGCAAGTGATAAGGAGTGGCTGTAAAGACTATGCTTTGCTCCTTTGCCTATCACTCACCTCCTGCTATGCAGGAGTGGTAAGTTAACATGCCATCAAAAACACCTGGTCTAGTGGAGAAAAGCAGCATTCTCTCCCAGGGGAAGCTGCTACAAGCCCACTGTTAGCTGTATCTGGATCTAAAAGTAACAATGCTTTAGCACACTGTGTGTCAGAAAGACTTGTGACTTATTACCATAAATGCCTATGTCCATTCATTAGGGGATGAATGACTCAGTGGTAACTCTTTGCAAGGCTGACCCACATGAGAAAGCTAGAGTTCACGCCTGGAGACCTTCCTGAATACACCAGGCACTCATGTACCCATGATCCATGATTCAGCCTGTCTGAAACTGAGGGTTGACAGGGCATCCCTACCCTATCGGAGTGCTATATCTCTGTCCCTCTCTTTCTCTCTCTCTCTCTTTCATTGTGTTTCTTCCACTCAAGGAATACATGAATAATTTAAGAAAATAATAAAAGAAATGAGCTCTCCTGGGTGAAATTGAAGGTATTAATGTTAAGCGGATTTGCTAAAAGAGTTTAGGTCACTCTCTACCATAGCCTGAATAGCCAACAAGTACCCAGCCAAATTCTAACATATTTTCTTAGGTGTGGTGCCCTAGCCTTATTCAATACTCATGTTCTATTCAGTCATTGGTTTTGGATGGTTTTGACTGAATGGTGCAGACAAAAATGCATAGGACCTTCAGGAAAGTTGTCCTATTTTCCCAAATACAAAACTTTCACAACTTTACTGACTTAAAGAATATTTATATGGCTATTTTGTGCCTACTTTGCTAATGGATGTTTTGTCTAATAAATGCTGGTGGAATTTTGTCTGTGACTTGCTTACCTTATAACCTGATAACAAGGTTGATGGGCATGATTAATTCTTTTCATTTTAGACTTTTGGGACAGCTACATTTATCTACCAAAAAATACTCGTAAGAGTTCTACATGACAAAACTTAGTTTAACTTGCAAAAACAAAACAAAACAAAAGCAAAAAACAAACAAACAAACAAAAAACCAGAAAACCCTCTGTGTACCTTTTACACTTACACCCATGGGTCTTCGGTACCCCTTCTCCATGCTCTTATAATCCCTGTGAACATGACCATTAATGTACTGATTAGTTTTTTCTCTATGCTGTGAGTTCCTTGAGGACAAGGTACTATTTCTTATTTCTTTTTGTATTCTCAGCACAAGGGATTATAATAGTTACTATTCTCCCGGAACCAGTCTAGAAACAAGACCATATTTTGCATAAACAATTATTGAAATTAATAGAGTGCTAGGAAGTATATACGTAGGTTACCAAGGGAGTATGTAAGAAGAGAATAATTGGATAAGGAAATGAAAAGGGGGGCCAGCAGGTGGCATGGTGGTTAAGGTGCTAGACTCTCACATGACAGATCACAGTTTGAGTCCCAGGCCTGGAGGCCTGAAAATCATGTCAGGTGTGTGTGTGTGTGTGTGTGTGTGTGTGTGCATGCCCAAAATCCCAGGAAGAGAATGGAGACAGAGACAGGATTGGTATGTGGGCATTCTCCCTGGTGGGAGTATAATTGCTCATTATCTCTCTCTGTCCTCTCTGGTAAACACAAGCAAAATAAATAAATAAATAAAATAAAACTTAAAAGAAAAAAATAAATTAAAAGGAAAATATCTTTACAGAACAAAACTTGAGATAGAGTTATTAATCATTATGTTTAATATATGACTCTGAGTCTCTGGAAAAATAGACAAAGGTACTGAACAACTTGTTGAAAATATGAGATAAAGATCTAAAAAACTTTGCCTTTTTAGTCATTAAAATATCTCTTTGTTTAATGCCTCAACAAGCAGTTTAAAAAGTGACTAATCCAGGCAGTGCAAACACGAAGCCAAAACAAATAGACATGAAATGCTTCTAGCCAGGTGTCTGGCATCTTGGAGACGGGTAACATCCATCAAATGCATGTTTAGTCTGCAAAAGCCAGAGAACCGATTTGACTAAGACATAAGCTGATTTTTCTCTAACTGCAAAGTTATTGATGGATAGGGAGACAAAAATAATAGAATGTCAGAGCTGGAAGGGTTTCCAAGAATATGAATGACTTGGCCAATTTTAAACTTGTTATTCTCTGTGATACCAAAGAAGGCCTTGTGTTCTGATCAGGGCTTCCCATCCCATAGTTGTCTTTTTGAAGCACACAGGATGCTATAGTCATGAGATGGAGGAGAGAAGCAATCCAGGTGAGGGTACAGAAGGACAGAATATTCAGATGGGCCTTAAAAATGGTTACTGGTCTCTTGGACAAAGGATCACAAGGCTTCAGCTATACCAGAGTGTAGTCATGGAAATAAAGGTAGTTTTTGTTGTTCTTTACTTTCTGTGTCTTCCAAATTTTCTATGGAATATCAGAATGATAATAATTGCTAAAATGTATTAAGATTTCATACTGGGCCAATATTCATTTAGCCATTAGAATAGCCATGTAAGATTAAATAACACTATCTCAATTTGACAGGTGAATCTTGGAAAAAGGAAAAGAAAAGAAAAAAGGAAAGTCCCAAGCTGTATAACTCTTGAATCATAGAAATTGCATCTGGATCCATATCTTTATTTAAGCTTGAGCCACAACCACTACTTGCTATTCTAGAAAATCAAAATAATTTAATTTTGGGGGCCAGCAGGTGATATGGTGGTTAGGATGCTGGACTCCCACATGGCCAACCATGGTTAGGCTTCCAGACTTGGCAGGTTGCTTTCTCACTGTCCCTCTTTCTCTCACTATCTCTGTCTCTGTCTGGTCAGCACATATGCCCTATAGCAAATTAAAAAATAAAAATAATAATAAAATAAAATAAGTAATTATTTAATAAAATAATACCATTCTAAATATAGCATTTCTCTGTTTAAAACAAGTATCAAAAATAATAATTTAATTTTTTAAATGCTTTCAATTATAATTTTTGAATAATTCAACTTACTTTAAACAAAATTATTTATGCATAGGTTTGTTCTTGTTCAGTAGAATTAAATGCTAAGTTGTCACCACAATGGGGCAAACCTTTGAAGCTATCTAAATTTAATCCTTTAATCTTTTAAAGAAAGAAGATTTGTATGGTCCTAAAAATGGAACATAAAATATAAACTCTCATCAAGTTCATAGTTCTTTATCAATATGGAAAATGCATTTGAATTTACATATAAATTCAAAGGTCTTTAGGTTTAGACAGAAACCACCTGTACCTGTCTTAAGAAAACAAGAAATATAAAATTGAATTACATAATCTGAGTGGGAGTTAGTAAATTCCCACTTTAGCTAGGACTGAACCTAGCTAATGGAAGCAACAAGACTAAACTGCTTTTCAGATTTTTAAGCTGTGACATAATAACTATTAAAAAACCAGCTCTCATGGCTGGGAGGTGCTGTGGCCTATTGTATGACTTCAGCTGCTAGGTCTGCTTCCATAAGCTGTGCACGACTATGTGCTTTTTGCAGCAATAACTGCAGAGTTCAGCAGCCTTCCATCTGTACAGTGAAATGCCATAGCACAGGGAATCTGCTTGGTTTTGTCTTCTGGGCCATCCATGACACGTCTGTAGTGTCTGCCTGCGGAAGAGATTTGGCTGATCCATGCTGCTTGTCAAGGGGTTGAGCCTGGAGGCAGAACGGCAGTGTAATACCAGCCAGTGATCATTTCTGCTCTAAATATTTAAGTTTCATAATTGTGTTATAATATTTAATCATCACGTAAGTCATGATATATTTTTCTCTGCTTTTCTATGCAAAAACGCATCATGACTTTCCTGACAAACCAGTATTTTATAATAACGCAAAGGTGCAGAATGAGCAGAGTGAAATACAACAGATAATTTGGCAGACAGGGCTAATTTAAAATAAACTTACCGAATGCTGTCCAAAAAAAAAAAATTAGAAATATTTGCGAGTGTCTTTAGCTATTTATATTTAGTTTCAGTTGATTTGAGTATAGAAGTGTCAATGTCATACAATGAGTTTTGAGATAGTCTTCCTGGTAAGTCAGTCTCTCCCTGAAACTCAAGGTGTCATTCTTTTGTTATATGATGACAGCTGTTAAATTGTTCCTATCAGTTAATGTGCCATTAGTGGCACTATTTCACAAGGTGTTCTTTCTGAAATGAAGAAGGCGTGCTTTACCTAGGGATATTCTTTTTAACTACTTCAAGGCTATGGCTTCTACCCAACCACAGAGGTAACAGGGACATATCTGGAGGCATGAGTTCCTAAACTCTGGTAATTTGGATTTACTTTTCAACTTCTTTATGCATCCTAAGATGCTGCTAGGGGACATTGACCTTGAAGAGTTGGCTAAACTGTGAAAAATGGTCTTTGAAGTCTTAAAAGGAAGGGAGAGTAAGATAAGATGCAGCACATAATTCGCGGAGAGGGCAAATTTTCCTAGACTTTAGTGGAGCAAATACCATTGGGCCAGTTTTGAATAATTCTTACTAAGACTACGTGGGGTCCAGATCTTTGCTATATTAGCCTTTGATTTCAGTATCTCTGTGATTGTTGACTGACCAAACTTTACCTCAGATTTCTCAGCTAAACCATCACTATAAGAATAACAGCCGTAATTTTGTTAGTAAGAGCTTAAAAATATTAGGTATATTATTATAATTTTTATTCTTATATTTCACATTCTGTGCTAAGCAACTTGGATTAATTAATTCATATATTTTATCCCCATTTTACATATGAGGAGATTTCAAAAAGTTTGTGGAGAAGTGAAATTAAAGTACAGGTTTATTTTGATGTAATAAAAGTTAATTTTATGCTTTTTCATAAAACAGATTTTCTATAAACTTTTGAAGACCCTTTGTATGGTGGAGTTCATTGATGTAGGTGGTAAAGAAAATGAACAACTTGATTTTTTTAAATGAGAAAAGAACAAATATTTCTTAAAAGAAGACATACAAAAGGCCAACAAGTTCATGAAACAAAGGCTCGACATCACTCATCATTAAGGAAATGCTAATTTAAACCACAAAGAGATAACTCCTTATATCTGTTTGATTGGCTATTATTTTCTAAAAAGAAAGATGTGTGTGGATGAGGATGTGGGAAAAGGGAAACTTTTTATATTGTTGGTGGGAATGTCTTAGTAAATTAGTGCAACTAATCTGAAAAACAATACGGAGATTGTTTAAAAAACTAAACATAAGACTAAACTACCAGCCACCCCACTTCTGCATGTGTGTGTATGTGTGTGTGTGTATGTGTGTGTGTGTGTGTGCGTGTGTGTATAGAATCTAAAATAGTATGTAGAAGGGATAGCTATACTCTCATGTTCATCACAAACATTATCTATAAGTGTTTTAATCTGTCATTGTGTTGCTAAACGTAAATATCTCAGACTGGGTGGTTCATGGAGAAGAGACGTATATTTGGTTCACAGTTCTGATGACAAGAAAGTTTAAGAGCACGAGACCAGCATCCAGCCAGCCTCTGATCTTATGTCACAACATGAATGACATTAGCCGGAAGGAAAGCAGATATGTACACACAGAGAATGATCTGGAGGTTGTCATCTTACTCTTATAAAACCCACTTTGGAGGATCTAACACATTTCCTAGAAAGAACTTACTCCTCCCTTGAGATGGCATTAATCTATTCACGAGGGCAGTGTCCCACTTATTTAAGGTCCCACCACCTCTTACCACCAGCTTTTGGGGGACAAATCATGTATGAACCATAACACCAAGATGTGGAATAGACCTGGATCTCCAGGTGGAGAAAGGGATAAAGAAAATGTGACAATGTGACACACACACACATACATGCATACACACACACACACACACACACACACACACACACTTCAGACTTTAAGATGAAGAAATTCCATCATATCTGACAGCACGGATGAAACTGGAAGACACTATGTTAAGTTAAATAAGCAGGCAAAGAAATCCAAAATACTACATGATCTCACTTATGTAGAGAATTCAAAAGTGGTGAGCTCATATTAGTAGAGAGTAGAATGATAGTTACTGGTGGGAGAGGAGTGAAAGAGCATTATTAATTAAAGGGTACAAAGTTAGACAGGAGGAATAAAAGTTGAGATGTATTGCACAGCAGGATAGTCATAGTCCGTAAGTATTGTCTACTTCAAAATAACTAAGAGAGTACATTTCAAATGGGTTACCACACACACATGCACACACACACACACACACACACACACACAAAGTTATAAGTGAGGCAATGGATATGTTACTTAGTTTAATTCAATCATTCCACATTGTATACATACGTCAAAACAATGTCAAAACAATACATTGTGCACAATTGTATACATCATGTATACAGTTAGCATTTTTAGATTCATGGGTTATGTTGAATGGAAATACTAAAATCTATTTTGCTGTGTTGTTCAAGGATTAAAGATACTGTATTAGAAATGCCTGGTGTAATTCCTGGCATGAAATTTTATCTCAACAAATGTTTGTCTATCACCACTACGGCCATCACCCCTATTATTACTATGCAGCTCTGATGATCATTAAGGTCAAATTGAGGTGTAAAAAAGATATACAGGTCCAATTTTCTGGGGGTAGAGTTTTTTAAGAAGGAGCTAGAGACTCAAGTTATTCCTATTCCTTCAAGATTTCATTTGTCTCCTGAAGCTAGTGTGTAAAACTGAGTTGGACTTGAGCCAGCCAGTGGTATAACGGTTGGGTGACTGGGTCCCACACGGCTGACTGAGCAGTTCCAGTTACAAACCTGGTGGCTTCGAAAACATTCTGAATGCATGTGTGTGCATGCCCAAAATCCAGAGAGAAGAGTGGAGGAGAAGAGATTGCATCATAGCCATGCTCTCTGGGGATGCGTTCTCTGTCTCTCTTTCTTTCTGGTCATGTGCCTTATAGAAATTTTAAAAACAAAACAAAACAAAAATTGAGTTGGACTTACTTTTTGTTGGGAAGATGATCTTGTCCTGGATTGATAGTTTTTGAGAAAAGGAGCCAACATATTAGTTGCTTAAACATTAGTTTTAGAAAAAAATATATGATAGAGATCTTTGGGTTCACCAGGATTGAAACAGAAGTAGCATATTTTCATAGCTACTTCTCATCCTAAGCAACATGCCTGAACATGTTGGGCTGTGTTATTGGCCTTATGGTTCAAGAGCAGTTTTCACAGAAAAACAATTAGCAGAGCGTTAGCTATACATGATTTCTCACTCAGACAAAATACAGCTTATTAAAACACAGCATGATGGTAAATTAGAGTCAACATAACTATTCAATGGCATAAAAATTTTTAGATTAAGATATTAAAAATTGGGGCAGGGAACCAGCAGTTAGCGTAATGGCTATGTCGCTGGACTCCCACGTAGTCGACCGAGGTTCGCGTCCCAGACCCAGTGGCTTAAAACTCACACCGGGTGCATGTGCGTGCATGCCCAAGATCCCGAGAGAAGAATGGAGGAGAAGGGATTGCGGCGTGACCATCCCCTCTGGGGGGTGATTTCTCACTTTCTGTCTCTATGTCTATCTCAGTCTATCTGGCGAGCGCACGTGCCCTATAGCAAAAACCTCTCCAAAAAAAAAAAAAATTGGGGCCAGCCCTATGACCTAGTGGTTAAGGAGCTGGATCCCACATAGCCAAATGAGCAGTTCAGATCCTGGCCACAGCAGTTGTGTATACCCAGGCATGTGTGTGTACCCCAAATCCAAATAGGTTGGAAAAATAGAGAAGGGATTATGGTGTGACTGACCACGTCCAACTGCAGGGGGTTCTTTCTCCCTTTCCCTTTCTCTGGAAAGCACAAGCGCTCTCTCTGGGAGGAGGGAATATGTGTATACACACACACACACACACACACAATCTCACATTTTTGCATTTTTCCTCATTCCTTCACTTTGAAAAGCTCTGCTTAGTCTTATCAGGACTTAGAGTAAAACAAAAAAATTTCTCCATCATGATCTTTTTTGGTTTTGGGGGTTAGTCTTTCTTACTGAAGCCTCAAGGCAGATTCATCATCCCTTTTACTGTTGTAGGATTTAATCAAGAGCATTATGTGACTAGTGATGGATTTCTTTAATATGAAGATTGGTGTAGTGTAATTACTGGTTATCCCAAATTATTTGTCTAGAGAAAGAAATGATCAACCTGCACAGTTTCATTTCATCCTGAAAAGGTTGTAAAGTTGTATTTCACCACATGTAGACTTCTTACAATTGGTTACTAATCCATTACTTGCATCTAAAAAAAAAAGATTTCTTCACTATAAGTGCTAAAAGAAATCCCAGTTTAATCTCAAGCCAAATTTTAAAGTTTTTAGAAGTTCTTTTAGAAGTTCTTTCTAAAACATATTTTATTTCTCTATATCTGCCTTGTTCCAGAGAGTACATAAAATAGTGAATCTCTATAGTTCTATTATTTCTCTGTTCTTTCAACCCACTATATTTATTTATTTTTTAAAAATTGTTTCATTTAACTTCATTTATCCATCCATTAATTATTATTTTAAAAAAATTTTGTCTAGCGATGGACAGAGTGAGAGAGAGAGAAAATAAGAAAGCAAGTCACCAGGTCCAGAACTCAAACCATGGCTAGCCATGTGGGAGTCTAGTGCCCTTAACTATCATGCCACCTGCTGACCCCTCAACCCACTTTAAATGCTATTGCTTCCCATGACTTTATCTTGTTCCAAACTTTTGATAGTTACTGAGAATTTTCTTTGTATCATGGATTAGCTCACTTAAGACAGGGCAATAGCCATATGACTCTCTTCTGATACTTTCTTATGTTCCTATAGTTTTAACATCTATGAGTGTACTGACCACTGCCACTCTGTTTCTGTACCTGTAGCTCCAGACTCATACATTCATCTACCTATTAATGTTCTCTACTCAACTATTCTATAGACATTGAACATTTCTGTATGGCTCAGGTTAGGCCAGGTTATGCTCAATGACTTAATAGGTGCAGGGACCAGCAGTTGGCGTAATGGCTATGTTGCTGGATTCCCATGTGGTCAACTGTGGTTCGAGTTCCAGACCTGGTGGCTTAAACTCACGCCGGGCATGTGTGCGTGCGTGCCCAAGATCCCAAGAGGAGAATGGAGGAGAAGAGATTGTGGCGTGGCCTTTCCCCCGGGGGGTGATTTCTCATTTTCTGTCTCTCTCTCTCTGTCTTTCTGATGAGCGCACATGCCCTATGGCAAAAACCTCTCTAAAATAAGAATAATAATAATAATAGGTGCATTTCTCATTAACACTATATAAACATCATGGGATGGCTGGGGTCTTTATGTACATTGACCTAACTTGGGACCCTGTTGACAGAGCATCCCTCTAAAGAGAACTGCTAGTTGTCAAGGTAGAAGAAAAGAGAGGTATGAGGGTCCCACATTGGCAGTTAAATGATACAATCTTTTAAAATAACTTATGGTCTAGAATTAATCATATGGCCCTACTCATCAGTAAGTGAGGTAAAAAGTATAATTCCCCTATGTGCCTAGAAAGTGGAGAATTGAATATGTTTAGGAAGCATCATTAATGACTACCATGATGTTCATGACTAAATACAGCTTAATTTTCCCCAACTCAGTTGTTCTTCTCTTTTCAGCATCTCAGTTGGTGGCACTGCTGTTACCTAATCACTCAATGCCAAAAAACTGAATTCAAGGTCATCATGCCACAGTCATCTTTTTCTATACATTATTAATTTATTTGCAAATCTAATTAATAAGGAACTGGGACATAATGAATCCTAGTACATTCTGGAAATACTATTGCTTATGAGATTAACTATGATTTCCTTAATATTTATAAAAGAAATCATAATGAATAAAATATTCAATTACATATGCTCATGAGTATAACTCAGACACAGTATGTTTTCTAAGTCATTTGGGTCATCCCTTCTCATTTAGGAACATATGTTAGGAAAATACTTTTGCTGTGCCTAATGAGACATTCCTATCTCAGCTGGCACAGAAAGCAGCTGATCCATGAGCTGAAAGACCTTCCTCTTCTGATGTTTCCCTAGCAAAATCTTCATCTAAGAATCTGCTTTGTGTCTGAACTGCTTACATTTCATAATTCACTCATTTATTTCTCCAAAACGATCACTTGGCAAGCTCTATATTACTGGCATCTCAAAACTAAATTCCTTCTCCGTGCTCAAGGGAGTCACAGCTGCTGAACAAGACATGTGGCAGTGTCATCCTGAGACCATATTAAGATAAACACAAGACTATGGGGATGCAGAGCGGACCAACAATCTCCTCCTGAAGGGCAGAGAACACTTTGACATTCATGGGTGCAGGGAGTCAGGATAGCAATGAATGGTAGACAAAACTGGGAAGACAGGAACTAACGAATTTTGAAGCATTCTATATACTGTAGTAAGCCAAGAAATGTGGACTTTTACTCTGCACATACTTCAAAAAAGTCAAAATGTAATATGGAACCCCAGCTGAGTCCACAAAATACTGAAATATGGTGAACCCATGAAGGAAGTTCTCTTCTGACTTTTTTATTTTAAGTAATACTCATGGGAGCTAAGGAGACTC
>NW_006159904.1:3271518-3283655 GCF_000334495.1 Tupaia belangeri chinensis | reverse complement strand
GCCTGACATACTAGAAACATCCAACTAATGCTAACTCTGAGGTGGGCCGGTGGTGCTTGAGAGAGAATCTACCCCAAGGGATAAAAGATTTGATTCTCTTAGTCCATCTGGCAAGAAAATAAGAGAATGGGAAAGGAATGTTTCCAGGTGCATGATAAAATGTATCTCTGCTCTGGCCACATCAGAGGAATGCACATGACTTCTGGAGGTAGCAGATAATTTTTTTGTGAAAGACTATTTGTGAAAAGCCGAAGGAATGTTAAGACATCAGAAAAGAAGCAGAAGGACCTGTGACAGGGACTAGCATACACCATGGGAATTCATTTCCCAATTCATATTGCAGCAAAATTACATAAGTTATCCTGAGTCAGTGATGGCAATACGGGTGGTGGCCTACAGAGTGACGGAACAGTGCCTGCACAATGGCCTGGGTGCAGGTGGTCCTGGGTCAGTGGAGATACAGCTAATGAACAAGTCCACAGTGTTGTAAGCTATAATACGCATGTATATAAGGTAACCCTCCCAGCACTACCCAAAAAGCAAGAAGAAGAAGAAAGAACTTTTAAACTAGCAAAATTTGGCAGTATGTAGTATTTTCCCTTTATTTCTTTTTTCTTTCTTTCTCTTAGAATGTAAAAGTTTTAATTTTATATTTTGTCATGAATTATTGATTGTATTTTCACATGATAATCACACTCTTACTGAAAGATGTACAAGATAAAGATAAAGAACAAAACATACTTGTTCCCTTTCTTTAATTTTAAATTTATTTATTTACATCCACTCACTGCACATCATTACAGTATACAAAGTGTGCTTGCCAGAGAGAGACCAAGAAACAGAGCAGGGAAAAAAGCAGCTCTCCAATGAGGAGTGGTCATACCCATAATCCCTTCTCCTCCATCTCTCCATGCATTCAGGATTTGGGGCATGCATGCACATGTGCCCAGAGCGTTTTTCAAGCCATAGGAGCCAGAATTTGAACTACATTGGACCGTATGAGACACAGCTTTCTTAACCACTAGGCCAAGGGGCCAGCCCAGGTGCAAAAGATTGCTAAGGGTACAAGTGATGTGCTTGGATTGCCATTTTAGCAGCGTCACTGTAGGTGGTGGAATAAAAGATACTTCAGAGATGAGAAAAAAAAAGTTGAAACTTGGTTAGTTTGGTGCAAAAGTTCACATGAACGAGAATACGGAATTTACTAAAGGTAGTAACAGTTAAAAGAGAAAAAGAATAGAGTTTGAGAAAGTTTTGGAGATGAGATTAGTATGAATTGGTGATAAAGGAG
The DNA here is from genome assembly GCF_000334495.1 of Tupaia belangeri chinensis. Classification (NCBI taxonomy): domain Eukaryota; kingdom Metazoa; phylum Chordata; class Mammalia; order Scandentia; family Tupaiidae; genus Tupaia; species Tupaia belangeri. The sequence goes on along the minus strand of NW_006159904.1, from coordinate 3,282,364 downwards.
GGTAGGTACAAGTGAGAGGAAGAATCTCCCCAGGTGATTGGAAATGCCATTATTGAGGCATGGGGCATTCGGAAAAGGCAAGAGATTTCCAGGAAGTCCTTTTCTTCTCAGAAATGGTGAACTGTTGATCAAAACGGGTCTGGGGAGAAATGTGCACATATCGAAATGGTCTCATTGTAAGCCAAACAATATGATTGAAAGTATATACAAAATATATATATATATACATATAAATAAACAAATAATGTGAAAAAAAATCTCACCAAAAAAAAAAAAGAAATGGTGAACTGTGAGTGGGCAGAGACGGGTCAGCTTTGGGTCACAGTTGGGGGACCACAGCCTGCCACTACTGACTTCAGCATGGAGCTTTAATTGCTCACTGTGCAAAGGGCATTTAAACATTTGAGATCTCTCTCCACATGGGACTTTGAGACATTCTCTTCACACTGTGCCTTTGTTTTTCCATCTTTGATAACATAATCATGTTCTTGGGTAAAGATTTATGAGGTAATGCTTGCAAAATCCTCTGAGAATCTCCGCTGAAGGTTCAATATGAATTACTTGATTAAGTATTGATGAGTACTTCCAGTTTGTAGGTTAGCATGCAGAGACGGGGAGAGAGAGAGAGAGAGAGAGAGAGAAAGAAACAAGCTACCTTTGTTTGAAAAGAGATCTTTCTCATGTGTTTCTTTTTGACTGAGTGATGGGTAAGGAGATTGAGAGAGTAAGAAAGAAAGGAACAAGAGCAAATCAACAACACTGGAAATGTAGGTTAGGTATCCCTTCAGGCATGGGCTGTAGACAGCTAGTGATTAAAATAATGCAATAATTAAATAATAATTAAATAATAATAAGAATAATTAAAATAATAAGATACCATCTGGGCTTATTCTAGGGACCCAGGATTCTACTTCTCACTATCAAAATGACATCCTTTCTGTGGGCTCTTGCCTAAGCACTTCAAAGGGTTAAGACAAGGCCTCAGACATGATAATCAGGCGCAGGCTTCCAGCACCTTCCGGGGCTCACTGTGCTCTGACAGGGACAGAACACCCTGTGGTAGGTGGTAATCCGAGCCCTTAGGGGAGATAGAACTGCTGGAATTGACAGGTAACAGGGCTACTCTATGCTGAGTAGCTGTGAAAATGGAAGGCGATTAGCCAAGGATGGATCATTTACAGGAGTCATTTAAACCTCTCTGCTGTTTAGGCTTCATTTCTCTGCCATCTTCAACTTTCATGGTTCCAGGGAATGGAGAATGAAGCCATGGGTTTGTCATGCTCTTTGATGTGCTTGTACATCCCTCTGCTGAAGGTTCAATATGAATTACTTTATTAAGTAATTTATTTTCAGTGTTCATTTCACTTTCTGACCTCTCAGACTTTGTTTGAAAGCAGTCTTCTGTTATAAAGTTTTAACATTAAAGAGACTCCTAATAAAAACACCTTTTCATTTTATATAGGAGGAAATTGAGGCTCTGAAAGGCTCTAGGACGCTGTCTGAAGTTGCCTAGCTAATTAGCGGCAGAGGCAAACTATGAGCAGCCTCTCTTCTCCACCCAGGGCCATTTCTCGGGTGCTTATTATATAGCACTTCCCTTTTATCCCACCTGAGGCACCATGAGATGGCAAATGGCGGCCTCCCTTACCAGTTGGAGGTCCATCATTGTCACAAGGCACTGATAACAGAAGCCCAAAGAAAGCTCTAATGAGACATTCTGAGTGCTCAAAGAAAGCACAGAGAAGATGTAAAGAAACAGGCTGTAAGAAGGTCACAGGGAATCACCAAGAACTGAGTCTTCTTTGCTGGGTTAGTCAGGTCCAAGGGGAAGGAGAGGATGCAGGGAGTGGTGTCAGCTGCTCCGTTCATCTCAGAGAGGACTCAGGGAGAACATCCACAGTTCTCTTCCAGGTCATTGCACTCCTGTTGTTCTTCCTGGGAGGTTTTGATGTTTCAGCCTGGAGTGTTTATGTGCTCCGTCAGCTGATGGGTGTTTACTCTTTTCTTCCAGGGAACTAACTGTATTCCAGAGCAAGCAGGATACATCCAGATAGACGCATTTGCAGTAAGGACACTCCTTAGTCTGAGACTGTGATGCTAAATATCCATTCCCCATTTTTTCCCATAACATTTTGCATTGCTTATGAGTCTGAAATTTGATCATAAAAAAACACTAACAAAAATTTTATCTATAAGCTTTTTTCTTATTTTGGGGGAGTCATAGTCACTGTAGAAACTGGCTAACATTTAAAATTATTTTATTTATTATTTTTTTTGCCATTCCTCATACAAAAGTATGATCAATTTCCTGCAGTGTCTTACCCAGAGTCAGTGAAAGATGGGAACCGTTAGCAGTACCCAGATGCTCCTGCCCCAAGGTGTACCTGACTGGTACTAAAGTATTTACTCACTTAAATTCTCTTTTTCTTTCTTTCTTTTTCTTTTTTGAGTTAAATGTTTCTTTCTATAAAATAATCACCCCAGTACTTGATACTTCTCACTCAACATTCTCGACACACACTATCTCTACAACTTTTTCATAGCTTTTAAATTAAAATTAACTTCATTTATGACTTTGTCACTGTTATTTTTCCTCATATTTATTTGTTATTACAATCTAACGCTACTAGAAAAATATTTTTATTATATAATTTTCTTTCAAAATGAGGCAAAATATTAAATGCTCTAATTCTTGCTTTCAAAGGATTTGGCAGGATTGACACTATGATGCAGTGGTAATGTGCTGCTCAAAGTGAAACCAGAGTCCACTTGGTGACCATGGTTCAAAACCCTGGCCCAGTTGGCCTGAAACATACCAGCTATGGGTGAGAGTGTGCAGGACCCAATGGGCTGGAGGACTGGGTGAAGGGGATCCCAGCACATCCAGGCTCTGTGGAGGGTGCTCATATTTCTAAGTCTCTTGCTGTTATATGCATGTACTGTATCATGAATAAAGAAAAAATATTTTGGAAATATTTAGAAAATATGAAGAGTCTTCAAAAAATCTAGGGAAATGTATATTGTTATTTTGAATAAACCATGCTTTGAGTTCAAAATTTTGCACTAAAATGAGCTCATACTTTAGATTGCCTAGCTCACCATCTGTTTCTATCTCTTCCTAGTATGTTTTCCTAATGCAGAGGGTATAACACTAAAATTACAAATATGATTTAAGTTTTCCCACTCAGATACATTTGGGCATGACTCAAATTTGAAAGTAAATCAAGAGAACAATATATGGAAGGCATCTGTTTTTCTGGGTAAAATCTAACAGGCTTGATATGCCTCTGACACCAATAATTTTGGTGTTTAATCCTTAACTTAAAGATTGTGGCTAAAATATTATGGTTTTTAGGTCATCAATTGTTCTTGCAACTTCCTGACTCCCCCTATTCCTGGTGATGCTAGAGGTAGTGGTTATTCTGTTGGGTTATTTTGTGGTGTATTCTTTAAATTAACCCTCCAGAGACAACCTCAAGAGTTTCTGAACATCTAATTTCTTTAATTAAATTACTTCCTATCTGTGGGATCAGCAGATGGTGTAATGGTTATGTTGCTGGCCTCCCACATAGTTGACTGTGCTTGAAACCCAGACTGGGCAACTTAAAATTCACAGTGGGCATGTGTGCATGTGTGCCCAAAATCCTGAGAGGAGAATGGAGGAAAGGGATTGAGGCATGGCCATCCCCTCTGGGGAGTGATTTCTTGCTTTCTGTCTCTGTGTCTGTCTCTCCAGTGAGCGCACACACCCTATAGACAAAAATCTCTCTTAAAAATAAATAAAAATTACTTCCTATTTGTTAATTAAAGACTAAACCTGATGTATTAGGCTCTTGATAAAGTCATGATATATTTTTCTATGTGTTTCTGTGCAAAAATGCATCATGACTTTCTCAACAACTCAATAGAAAAGCTAGTAATTTTAAAAAAAACTCATATCCACTTAATGTAGATGTATCAATAAGCAATTTTTAATGCTAGTATTGTCCTAATATTTTTGTCTTATTGTCCTAAATGTTGTTATAATTTCCCTATTGAATAGTACCTACATTTCTGCCTACTCAGAGATTCTTCTCATTTCTTGTTGAAGAATTCTTTATGACATTAGGCCATTTTTAAATCAGTCCTTTTAGCCTTCTTAATCTTATCTTTTTGTTGGACTTTCAAAATCGGAGTGCCTTGAGTAAATAAGGCAGGAACTGGGTTATCTCCCAGGAACCTTGATCTTTAGACATGCAAATGATCTTTCTCTTTCTTTCTTTCCATTATTTTTATTTATGTATGTATTTTTGCCAGAGAGTGCGTGTACTTGCCAGATACAGTCAGAGAGAGATAGTGAGAGAGAATGAAGAAGCACCCCTCTCCCAATGGAGAATAGTCATAGAGCAATCCCTTCTCCCTCTCCCTCCTTTTGGGATTTTGAGCACACATGAACATGTGCCCAGTGTGTTTTTCAGGCTTCTGGGTTCAGGAGTCAAACTGGGTAGCCATGGGGATCTAGCCACTTTAAGCATCACACCATCAGCTGGCCCTGTCTTCTCAGCAGAAATAACTTGTTTTTTCCAGTCAAACACAGTTTTTCACCATGAAGTCTGAGTTCAGTTGCACGTGGAAGTGTCTGTGACCGTCAAGTGAGGAGGTAGTTCCCATCTCTTCCCCAGAAATCATAGTTTCTATAATATTTGCAGTTACCTTTCCCATTCAGGGACAGACTGAGATGAGAAAGTCCTTCTGCTTCCTGTCCTCTCAATCTTCTCTGAAAGTGTGGCACAGCTCCAGCCTCACCCAGAAAAGACTAGTGAGGGTTCTCACTTGTGTGTCTCTTCTCATTCTCCCACTATTTTGAACTTTATTATAGCCAAACTCATCAGAATCATCTATTTCTAGATGTTCTGCTTTTAAGTCCCTTTATTCCTTTGGGCAACCACTCGGGTTGAACTCTTTAGAAGAGGTCCCTTGTCTGGGTGACCTACATGTCAAAACTCTCATCTTCCTGGCTGAGCTTGTGGCTAACCTCTGTAGCAGGTTATTCTTGTCCTGGACTCCCTGCTTTTCAGGGTGACAGCTCCTTGTGTTCCACAAATAGAAACATCTTCCCACAGTCACCACAAGTTACCCCCACTTGAGGAATATGGAATAGTTTCCCAATTCCAAGCTTGGAAATGTACAAATCAAATCTATACAGACTTGGATTTAATGCCCTTCTAAGAAATTTTATTCCATAAGATCATGCCTACCATGTCACCCTCTGTGCGTGAGTCCCCACAGAGACCAGCCCAAATACACTCCTCACTCTGCTGTATTGCTAATAGGCCCAGCCCCCAGGTAAATGTGGGTAGTAATCAAAGGATGCAGAAGCTGGGGAGATTGATCCAAATACAAGTCAGCTTATATGGGGCACCTGGATGTTGAATTTATATCTTTTCCGGCATATAATTCTTTCCAAACAGCAGTGCCAGTGTGTGAAACGGCTGAGACAATGTGGATATGTGACTTTGTACTTTATTGCTATATCAACGGCCAAAGTCAGGAGGAAATTTAATAAGTCAGCGGTACCCAAAAGCCTTCTTTGCAAGGTCTGACTGACCTGCAAAGTTTTTCTCAGAAAGTCCTAACTTAATTCCTTTTATTTCTACAGATAACCTTTATTATCTTTCCCTCTTTCTACCCAATGATCTTCCAAAGTGAGGTCACCAGATTCCAGGAGTGCTGAAAGAAATTTTTGACATTTACAAGGGTTCTCCAAAAAGTTAATGGAAAATGTATTATTAAAAAATATATGCTTGGATTTCAAATATTCGTTGGACCAAAATAAACTTGTACTTTAATTCCACTTTTCTATGACTTTTTGAAGAGATATATATGTGTGTGTGTGTTTGTGTGTATGTGCTTATGTGTGTATACATTTACATAAATATATATGTAATATATTTAGTGATTGTCTTATGTTTCCTTTCATATAACTTTTATAAATGCCTACATATATATTTTATGTATGTGTTTGTAGTAGTAGCATATGTCTATTGCTTACAAATAAATACAGTTATATTGAGGCATATAAGCTCAATTATTATTATTTTTTAGAATGATTTCATTTAACTTTATTTTGTATTTATTTACTTTAAATTTGACCAGAGAGGGACAGAGCGAGAGACAGAGGGAGAGGGAAAGTGAGAAAGGAAGTCGCCAGGTCTGAGACTCGAACTGCAGTTCAGCGCCCTTAACCACCATGCCACCCACTAGCCCCTCAATTATTTTATTTATTTATTTTTTTGGAGAGGTTTTTGCTATAGGGCACATCCGCTCACCAGAAAGACAGAGAGAGACAGAAAGCAAGAAATCATCCCCCAGGGGAATAGCCACACCACAATCCCTTCTCCTCCATTCTCTTCTCGGGATCTTGGGCACACACGTACATGCACCCAGTGTGAGTTTAAGCCACTGGGTCCAGGACCACAGTCGACTACATGGGAGTCCAGCAACATAGCCATTATGCCAACTGCTGGTCCCCCTGAATTAGTCTTTTAACTGATATTGATATGTAATCAAAAGGTGAAAAAGACCACTTTAATCAATTAACTTAACATGTAGTAATTGTTATTAAATTTTTGCAGCATCAGTATTTACTTTTAATTTGAAAAATAAAGATATGATAACAAATTTTCTTCTACCTATTGTTTGAAAAATAAAAAAAACAAAAAAATATTATGGGGACCAGCAAATGGTATAATGTCTACATTGCTGGATTCCCACATGGCTGACGATGGTTCGAGTCCCAGACCTAGCAACTTCAAACTCGTCCCTGGTACGTATGTGTGCATGCCCAAAATCTTGTGAAGAGACTGGAGGAGAAGGGATTGTAGTGTGGCCATCCCCTTTGGGGGAGTGATTTCTCACTTTCTGTCTCTCTGTCTTTCCAGCGAGCGCATGTGCCCTATAGCAAAAATCTCTCTTGAGAAAATTATTATGAATTTTGCAATGCTTTAAAATGGCAATATAGGGCCAGTTCTGTTAAGGAAGTTGGGTCCTGTGTGACTAACTGCATGGTTGAAATGTCCTCAGCAGCTTGAAATATGCTCTGGGCTTGTGTAAGTATGTGCCCCAAACCCTGACAGGATGGAGAAATAGAGAAGAGGTTGCCAAGTGACCACACCCACTGGGAAGAGCTTTCTCCCTCTCCCTCTGTCTCTGTCTCTGTCTCTGCCTCTCTGGTGAGCATATGTGCTGTCAAAAACTCAAAATAAATAAACAAATAAGTAAAATAAAACAAAATAGCAATATGTTTTATTATAGTGGCTTTAACAATTTGAAAAAGTAGTACATATGTATGTGTGAAATACGTACTTTGTAAATATATTTGTAGATCCTTTGCACGTATCTTATGAACTCCCAAGGTCTATATAAAAATGATTCAGAGGTACTTAGTGGCTTAGTGGTTTTCTGAGTTTAGGTTTTCAGATTTTAGGTTCTGAGGTTTAAATATATCTGACAACTTACTTGTCTAAAAAGAGGTCATTAGCTTTCTCAAATGAGGTGGTGAGCAATAGTAAGGCTGAATTCCACTAGAGAATGAATACTTCTTGTGGAAAGTTCTCTTTAGTAAACCGTTCACTAGTGAGGGGATAACTCAATGGCTTATCAGAGTTTCTCTTCCTTGGGTAGGTGAACAGCAGTCTGTTTGGTTCAAGTACAGGACAGTAAGTCTGCTAAGGTTTCTAAGGGGCAGAGAGATGCTTTTTAAAAGCCACATACTGAAAGTATTGCAAGTAGAACTTTGTGTCATTTTTCTTTTACAAATAACATCACTGATCTCTATAATTTAATGTTTAAGTAAAAGGTATGTGGCATTTGCAATTAAGGCCATGTCCTTCCTCTTTACTAAGTGATGCTAGGGAAACTGTGTAGTCACCAGAGTATTCCAAGGGCAAAGATTCAATAGGCTGAAGCTGACAACCAAAAGTTTCCATTTCGTTTCCTTAGTCAAGGCAAGGAATGAGAAAGAACACCTAAAGAATGATGAGTCTTTCTGATTGTGGTGATTTGAAAGTGAACACCTGTAAGGCTCATCCGTAATACATGAGGGATAGGAATAGTTATATTTTAATTTTCTTATCACTGTGATTGGGTTTCTCAGTTTTTGCTGAAGCTAAGATGCTATGCTTTTACACATAGTGTGCATTAAGCAGTTGGAACACAGTTGTCAAAGCAGGTAATTTAGTCTTCTTTTGTCACCTCTTTCTTCAAATTTTAATTTAAGATACTGTCAAAAGAAAGGTGTTTACTGTAAATGAGTCACCTTTTGCTGAAATCATTTTGGCAAATGAGCTGATGATCTAGAAATAGTCTCAACAGAAATATATTCATGTTTCATCTCCCCTGAGCACCCTTAAGTGTCCATCTGGCCATTGTGCCCTAGGTAAGGGCACTGAGAGCTCCTTTGCACCACGTAGCACTTAAATGCTCCATTTCTTCTGCCTGGAAATCCTTCCCACCCCATTCACCTCCACTTAAAACTTCTGTTAAAGGGCACTTCCTTGGAGTTTTCTAATCCCCATTTAGCCTAAACACTTTTGTTACAATCCCTCATCACGTACTGTTTTTATCCTAGGATAGATCAAACAATAGTACATTTGCAAAATGGGCTGAGAAAGACCTATTAGTAAACCACATAAAAATGAGAAGTCAGAAGGATAGGAGCAAATCAAGATGGTTCTTGTAATTGAAGCCAACAGAACACTTTCAAATTATATTTCTATAGTTTTCCTACATAATATAGATACTTATGATAGTATCATTATTGGAATTATTTGCCTCCTATAAGATAACCAAGAACAGTGTTTGGATCCATTAGGCTTATGTCTGTATCTAAAAATATTATGTGGTTCTTTAGAAGAAGCTGAAAATATGTTTATTGAATTATATATATATATACATATATATATATATATATATTGGGGGGATGGCCATGCCGCAATCCCTTCTCCTCCATTCTCCTCTTGGGATCTTGGGTACACATGCACATGCGCCCGGCGTGAGTTTAAGCCACTGGGTCCAGAAACTCGAACCACAGTTGGCTACATGGGACTTCAGCAACATAGCCATTATGCTAACTGCTGGTCCCAAATAAAAATATTTTTCTAATTTTAGTAACATTTTAGAGTATTAGGGTTTAAATAGGTAAATGAATCTCAATAGCTTTATTACAAGTTACCACTTATTCTCAAAGCGAAGAACAAAAACAAAAGCTCTCAGTTCCATGTGTTAGAATTGTTGAAATGTCTCGTTCAAGAACAAAGTAATTTAGTAAACAGTGGTCTGGTGGTTTGCTAAATAGGTACCATTAACTTACTGAGTTGGTGAATCATGAATCAAAATTGTCTCTAAAGTTCAATACATAAAGAGATATTGAGGTTTACATCCTTGGTTTGGGAAAGAAAACACTTAGCCCTGGATAGCTTAAGTTTAAAAGAAAATGCAATAAAAATCAAGACTCAATCACAGCATACCCAGTATAGTCTTTTCCCAAAAATTCTACTAAGAACTATTGGAAGCCCAAAAGTTGTTCTCAATATTTTAAAAAATCTAAGAAGCACTACATGTTTCTCCTCAGTAAAGATGCACAGAATAAATGAAATATCATATTCTTTTGATTTTTATTGGAGTCAATCAAAAGCGATTGCTTGTGCTGAGTAGTTTTTCTTAAATAGGCTAAAAGCAACTGTTGCATCAAATTAATAAAATATATAAATCTATTTATTAATTTATAAATGTAGTCTATTTGCTAGATAGTATCTTTCAAATGCATAGGACTAATGGGAAAATATTATAAAAAGAATGCATGGTGGTAAAAAATTTAGGAACTTCCATAATCAATAGTTTTGAGGAAAGGGATGAATGTTTAGCTTTGCCAAATAACATGCCAATTTTCTTGTTGGAGAGCAGCATAAATTAGGAAATAAATGATAAAAATCAGCACTTACAGTTGGCCTATTAAAAAGCTTTAATTAGTAAAGGTTCCTAAGGAGGTCCTCAGGGTATGACATATGTTCTGTAGAAATATAAATTAAGAACTTCCAGGCAGCATAAGAAATTAATTATTTCCCTAATTCCCAGCAAATGGCCTTGCCTCCTACTTTGCAGAAAATTTAGGTTTTATTAAAGAGGAATTCTCTTAGCTTTCCTGTACCATATCTACAAACTGACTCAGACCTACCCAGAGGAGATGAGGTGCTCCTCCTTTGTCTAAGACTGATACCTCGGCATGTGCTATCAAGTCCTTTCCCCTGACCATCTAGGGCTACCCTGTTGAAGGACTATCTTTCTCTTCTTACTGGTCTTCAACCTTCATTCTTTAGAGTCTGACATTTTGAGCTCACTGGCTCTTTCTTATCAGTACTTAAACATCGTCTAAACTTTGTCTTAAAAAAAAAAAATCTCTCACCACACATCTCTCAAGTATTGCTGTTTCCAGCTTTACCCCACTGAAAGAATTGTCTGCACTTTTCTCCTCCACATTGACATTATTCACTAACCTTCAACACACTTGCAGGCTAGACTCAACACCTGCAATTCCGCAGGAAAACTTCTTGCCAGAATCATTAGTAGTATTAGTAATATTCTTGTCAGAAAACTCAATGTATAATACATTTCTCCTTCTTACTTAGTCTCTAGGAAATCTCTGCAAATACTAATGTGTCTTCATTCATTAATCCAGCAACTATATCTTTTTTATAATTATTTTATTGAACTTTATTTTATAGTTATTTATTTTTAATTTGACCAAAGAGGGACAGAGTGAGAGAAAGGGGAAGTGAGAAAGCAAGCCGCCAGGTCCAGGCCTCGAACA
>NW_006159904.1:3212781-3271266 GCF_000334495.1 Tupaia belangeri chinensis | reverse complement strand
AGGTTCGGGACGTGAACCGCGTTCAACTACTTGGGAGTCCAGCGACATAGCCATTACGCTAACTGCTGGTTCCTGGCCCCAACTATATCTTGATCACCCAGTAGTAACAAGCACTGTTTTGTGTACTGGGGAGAAAGCAAAATCTTGAAAGTGTTCTGTTGGCTTCAATTACAAGAACCATCTTGATTTGCTCCTATCCTCACTTCTCATTTTTATGTGGTTTACTAATAGGTCTTTCTCAGCCCATTTTGCAAACGTACTTTTGTTTGATCTATCCTAGTCCCCTCTCTATCTCCACTGTGGTAATCTCATCTTCTTCCATGAGTTCAGTTAATATCTGCACAGTTATTCCCAGTACGGATTTGGGAAACAACATCGCACTCAGCTTCTGATCCCTATATGAAGCTTCTCTTTGTTTTTATTTATTTATTTATTTATTTTTGTGGAGCGGTTTTTGCTATAGGGCGCGTGTGCTCGCCAGACAGGCAGAGAGAGACAAAGAGACAGAAAGCGAGAAATCACCCCCCAGGGGGGATGGCCTTCTCCTCCATTCTCCTCTCCAGATCTTGGGCACACATGCACACGCACCCTGGCATGGGAGTCCAGCGACACAGCCTTTATGCTAACTGCTGGTTCCCTATGAAGCTCCTCTTTAACTTTTCACTTTAGAAGTCCTACAGGATGCTCTAATGCAATGTGCTATCTTTCTCTGGGAGTGATAGCACCATTCTCTTGATTACCTAAGCCAAAATCCTGGATGTTACTTGTGATTCCTCCCTTTTCAACTAATTCTACCTCCTCTACAGTCTTCCAATGTGTCTCCTCACTCCTACAATCCACTGTAAGGTTGCTATCATATTTTCTTTGTTTTCCACTACATCTTATCTCAACTCCTCTAACCCAATGTATTTTTGACTAATGTGGCTTTGTGAAAGGATTGATTTGATTATTTTCTTTTTTTTAATACCTTTCAGTAGATCTCTGGTTGTTTTTAGTACTACACTTACACTTTTTTATACTACACTTGATATGACAACATGGTTCTTTGATAACCTGGAATCTTTCTCTCCAACCCAAATCAACTATCATCTTTCCCTTAGCCTCCCTCATATACTCTAGCCATGATGATCCTTTGGTCCTTCATATATGCTGTTTTCTTTGCCAAAAATAATTGACTGCACCTGATGTATATAAATAAAATTTTAAAGAGGTTTTTGCCATAGAGTATATGTACTCGCTGGACAGAGACAGAGAGACAGTGAGAAAGAAAGTGAGAAATCACCCCACAGGAGTCCTGGCCATGCTTCAAACCACTCTCCTCTTTTCTCCTCCTGAGATCTTGAGCATGCACATACACATGTCCAGAGTGATTTTCAAGCCACCGGGACCGGGTCCTACAGTCAACCATGTAGGAGTCCATTGACTAAATCACTGTGCCATCTGCTGGCTCCCAATGGTATTAATTTTTAATAAAGTAACCTTCTATCTGGCAGTGTTAATAACTGTTCTTAAACATTAGTTCAAATAGTTATGCTGCAGTTTAATGACGATTACCTATAAAGAATGACAATTCAGCTTATAGAAATCCCTTTTGCAACGACAGATGTCAAACAAAGTGAAGAAATATCTTAAAACTACAGAAGAAAAATACCTCTCAACCTAGAATTAGGTAACTAATATTATTATCATTCAAGAGTGAGGGCAAAACAAAGACATTTTACATAAGCAAATGGCCAGACAAACCAGTATTCATGTGCTTTTATCAAGTAACTGACTACCACAGGCTGTGGTTGATGAAGAAGGCAATTAAACCTACAGAGAAGTAGTGGAATACAGTAGGCGATAATAATCTTGGAATAATTTAATGCATTGCTAAATGTAAATTAGTATTGGCTGTAAACATAAAACAATAAAAATGAGAAACTGTGATGCTTTTTTGAAAAAATAAAATTATATTTACATTGTTTGTAAGAATAATGTAAATATTTAGGAACTTCATATTTCATTAAATTGTGTGTATGTACTATAGTATTAAGTTAACCACAAATCAATAGAGAAAAAAGAAACAAAGAGTAATCAATAAATCTAATAACTAAGAGAAAAAAAGGAGAGCAAAGAAAGATATGACAAATAGAAAAATAAAAAATAATGGGGCAGAAATAAGTCAAATATATAAATATAAAAATTTAAATGAGTTGCCAGTTTATTAAAAGAAGGTTTATTTGATATATAATATTCATGATGTTTTAATGATATTGAAAAAAATCTCATTATCATCCACTGAAGTTGTTAGCAAACAAAATCATTACTCTGAAAAGTGATACATGAAGAGGAAGAATATAGCCTTCATCCTGCTTTTCTAGAGCAAACTGAATTTCTGTGTAATAAATAGCGAATGGGGAAAATTCTGCTAAATTCTGGCCAAGAAATGCAGAAGAAATCATGGAAGTAGAAAACTACCAGGTCACAGCTCCTAATAAAATAGTAACATAATCATCATCAGATGCTAAAATTACAAGATAAAATATTGATGGGAATCTTTAAAATGGAAGGAAGATTTGAAAATCATTTTAAGTGAGACTGTTGGGACCAGCAAATGGACTAATGGTAATGCCACTGGACTCCCGTGTAGTTGATCATGAGTAGAGGCCTGGACCTAGAAGATTAAAACTCGAGCCAGGTGAATGTGCACGTGTGCCAGAAATCCCGAGAGGATAATGGAGGAGAAGGGATTGCAGCATGACCATCCCCTCTGGGGGTGTGATTTCTCATTTTCTGTTTCTCCAGTGAGCGCACACACCCTATGGCAAAAATCTCTCAAAAAAAAAAAAAAAAAAAACTATCAGGTACTATGTGCCTAATGATATAGTACAATAGCAAGTACAGTACTATCACTGATTTTGACAAGACAAATAGATGCAAAACAATATTAACAAAATTCCCGAACTTAACCAAGTCTCTAAATATAACTACCAGTTAATAGGAGTTGCAGAAGATAGAAAAACAAATTAGATGCAACTACAAGAAAGCAAATAACCAGATTCAGAATGTGGGATATTCTATCAGAAAATAATTTGTATTTTCCAACAAATCTGTAGCATAAAAGAATAAGAGTAAGGTAGAGGACACTGTTGTATAATGAGAAACTTAAATGGCAAACACAAAATGTAACAAAAGAACACTTTTTAGATTCTAATTTGAATAACCTAACTGCAAAAAGACATTTTATGATAATTAGGAAAACTGAATTTAAAATAATGATTCAATACTATTACATTATCACTAATTTTTTCAGATATAATGATAGCATGCTAGTGTGATGACGTATGTTTGAGAAAAATATCCTCATTAGTTATGATATTGCTTTAAAATGCAGAAGAAAAGAAAGAGAAAATACAAATTCAAAAGAAAACACAAACGAAAGAGAAAAGGAGAAGGAAGAAAAGAGGAAGAAAAAAAAGACTGAGGAGAACAAAGAGGGGAAAGATAGAAAAGAGAGGAAGGAGGAAAAGAAAAAATATTACGCCAAAGAGATGAAGAAACAAATGAAAAGCTTCTTTACCAGTGTTGAACTGGGTGATGGGTTTATGAGATTGATTATAATACTTTCAATTTTGTTTGAAAGAAATCATAATAGCAATGCTGTAAGAAAGGGAAAATCATGTTTTGTTAAAGTTTGTTTATTTATGAGAAGGACAGAGAACGAGAGATGATCTTTGATAAGAGTGTCTCTGTGCGGGATCTTCCTGCCCCAGCTCTGGCTAGCCGAGATCACAGGCACAGGCCGCTGACCCAGCTTATTTCTAGGTTGGATCGGAAACCACACCCACCATGTGGCTCCAGCCTTTGAGCAGCAGTGTCTTAGCGTGAGCCACCACACCTGAACCAGAAGGGAAAATTCTTATTAAAATAATTTTTTAGAATTCAGCTTTATGTTGTTTTTAAAGAATTAAGCTTAAGGAAAAATAAGACAGAAATGTAACCAATAAAACTATGCAAAAAGACACATCAGGAAAATAGAAAATGAAAGCTCTAACCCCTATTATCAAGAAAAAGTAAACAGAAGGCAAACTTATTACTAGAGTTAAAGAAAGACACTACTAATGATAAAAGGAACTATCCATGAAAATAGTTATCATAAATTTGTATACATAAAGCAAAATCAAACAGGAGAGATTGCCGAATCTGCACCCAGACAGGAAGTTTTAAATTGTCTCTCTCTGAAATTGAAATCAAGTAGGAAAATTTAGTAAGGACAGCAGAGATTGAAACAATTTAAATTCCAGACTTGACCTAATAGTTGCTTATAAAATCCTGAACTAGTAAATAGAGAATGTATACCCCTTTCAAACACTAGTTATAAAAACTGACCACTTTTTAGGTCATAAAGTTCCAGGGAAGTGTCAGTTCTATAGATCATGTCCTTTCACTGCAATGCAATTAGACTCAATACTGGCAATAAAAGATTGGTAAGAGTAAACCAGAGTGAAAATCATGGATTTGCAAGATATACTTCCAAAGAAAAGGTTTAAAACTGGTAAAAGACAGGAAAGCAGTATTTATAAAAAATAAATTAATTGTATGTATTCAAAAAATATTTAAAAAACAGGAAATATACCCAACTCTAGAAGCTAGAGCAGAGGACAACAAAGTAGATACAAAGAAATACTAAAGAAAAAACTAAAAAATAATGCTAAGAATATTTGGAAATAACCAATGATACCAAACATAATTCTTTGAAAAGATTAATTGTAAAGTTAAAAAGTCTCTAAAACATGTATCAAGGAAAAGAGGGAGAAGGTCTATTATGAAAGTAAAGAATAAAATGTACGAAAATAAAATACATTATTAGACTAAGGTGGTTTGTGTTGTAATAAAGTCATTATGAATGTCTTTAGCATGCTTTTAACACAATAAAAGCTGAGTTATATTCATAAAAGGTCCTTAATATATCCAGGTGACTCTTCAGGGTCCTTCTGGACTCAGAAGACCAAATAAACCTAGACTGCTGTGTCCAGGCATTTGCTTCCATGACTGGCTCCTGGCTCTACAGTGGCTATTAATAATACACTGGCAACTGAAAGGACATACCGCTTCCTTTATTCTCTTTTTGTTCCCTCTAATATTTCTAGAAGGCATATGCACTCATCATAGAGCAGGGGAGGGGGGATGAAAAATGAGAAGCCAGCCCCAGGAGCACGGTCAGAATGCAATCCCTTCTCCATCTCTCTTGTCAGGATGTTGGGCATACATGCACATGTGCCTGGCATGTTCACCACTCTTTTTTCATTGCATTGGAAAACAGGTCAGCTGACCAGGCTTGTTATCAAGGGAGTGGAGAAATGTAATACCTCTTAATGCCTTTTAAAAAAATAATGATTTGTTTTATTTATTATTATTTTAGTTTATTCACCAATGAGAGACAGAGAGAGGGAGAGAGGGAAAGGAAGAAAGCAAGCCGCCATGTCCATGACTTGAAGTGTGGTTCTTCCATATGGGAGACCAGCACCCCAACCACTGCACCACTTGCTGGCCTCTTAATGTGTCCTTAAATAAAGAGAAAGGGAAATCTGGAAAAGCTTTAGCAATGCCTATCCACATTATGAATAGCTTTTTGATAATAAATTTAAATATTTACATAAAATTAAAATTTTGGAGAAAAATATAACTCATCAAACTGACTCAAAGAAAAAAAAACTATGAAATAAACTAAATCAATAATCAAGAAAGTTCTCCAAATAAAAAAATACCATGACCCATCTTTAAGAAACAGGTAATGCCTTTCTTATATCAGTAAGGATATGTTTAAAGGTTAAAGACTTCCAAACTTCTCTTATGAAGCCACTGTATAAGAAATTAGGTAAAGATAGTGTCAGAAAGGAAAACTGAAGATAGATATCATCAAAGAGTATAAATATTATAAAACTACATATAAAACATATAAAAATACATTTTTGCCATATAAAATATATAAAAATATAGTTTTGCCATATATGCAAGAATTAGCATTGAGTGTATATAAAGAACACCCACAACTGTATAAGAAAATTGGGAAAACATTTCTAACAGAAAATTTCCAGAAAAGGAAAGGTTATAACCATGAATTTTATGAAAATATGTTCACTTTTATTATGCATTAGGATGGAATTAGACAACTGACTTTACGTTAATTCAATAGTCAGGGCAAATGGTGACAATTTAAAAAAATCTAATTATTCCAAGGATGGGTGCAAATAAAGAGGAAAGGTCAATAAAAATGCTTCCAAGATCAACACCAGTGTCATTATCTGTAAAATAAGAAAATATGTAGCCCTTATATTTTAGTGATTTTCATTTTGATGTACAACGGAAGAGAAATTTTTATACAGGTGCAGGGAGATAAGAACAACGGTATTATCTAGTATCACTTGAAATAACAGTAGCTATAAACACTCAAAAGGTATGGTATAACTTTTAATATAAAAAAAAAGAGAGGAAAAGAGGTTTAGAGCTATGTGCCATATGTTTTTACTAGGTAAATTTAAAACAGGACATGATACTATAGTTTTCTGAATATATAAATGTGCTTTATATATTAAATGTGTGAACTCAGGGAATATATGAAAGATCTGTGATTGTGGCTATTTCTGGAGGTCAGATCTAATTATGAAACAAAGAGGTCTATAATCCTAATGTAATATTTTAATATTTCCAGCATAAAAGTAAAGACAAATACATTAGTTTACTCTCAGTGCAATTACATGAGTATTTTTTTAAATTACTTTATGTCATTTATTTATTTATTTATTTTAATTTGATGAGAGAGAGAGAGGGAAGAGAGAGGGAAAGTGAGAAAGCAAGCCACCAGGTCTGGGACTTGAACAGTTGGCCATGTTAAGGCCAACAGCTCCCTTAACTACCATGCCACCTACCAACCCTGACTGTTTTTTTTAATTGCCAGAGGACATATGCACTCACCAGAGAGAGACAGAGAGACAGAAAGAGAAAGATTGAGAGGGAGAAACGCCAATGAGATCTCGTCATGCCTCAATACTTTCTCCTCCATTTCTCCATCTTGTCTAGATTTGGGGCATGCACGCACACATGTGCCTGGCATCTTTTCCAAGCTGTTCTGACTGGAATTCAAATTGCAGTCAGTCATGTGGGATCTAACTCCTTTAAACTCTAGGGAGTCAGCCCTGAGCATTTTTAAAAATATCTCAAAACAAACACATTTCATTACATTAGAAAGTGATGGCTCTTGTGCCCCAAATCCTAATGGAATGGAGAAACAGAGGGAAAGAAATTGTAGACAATCATGCCCCATTTGGGGGGCGGAGAAAGGTGCTTTGCTCCCTTCTTCTACCTCACCACCACTCTGGCAAGCACGTGTACCTTCTGGTAATAAAAATTAAATACTAAAGTAATATGCAATGTTCCATTGAAGAGACCACAGAAAACTCAATGATTGGTGGGTGTAGTCATTCTACATAAAAGCATCAGCCAGAACATATAAAAGATGCCATCCTGGGAAAACATTGAATGTGTTTAAGAAATAATAGACATATTGTTTAGAACTTATGGTGCATACAGTTGTTAGAAGGAGCTACCATTTATAATGAGGTAGACATTAAATATTGGAAAGCAGGTTGGGCTTAATTCAGTCATCAGTGGGAACTCATTTAAGATTTGTAGGTTAAAAATAGACTTGAGAGGGACCAGCAGTTGCCGTAATGGCTATGTCGCTGGCAACCGTGGTTCGAGTCCCGGACCTGGTGGCTTAAACTCACGCCAGGCATATGCGTGCGTGTGCCCAAGATCACGAGAAGAGAATGGAGGAGAAAGGATTGCAGCGCAGTCATCCCCTCTGGGAGGGGGGGGTGAGTTCTTTCTTTCTGTCTCTCTGTCTCTCTCTGTCTGGTGCACACACGCGCCCTATAGCGAAAACCTCTCCAAACAAAAAATAGACTTCTGAAAGATTTTTTTTGTTTTCACAAATTGAAAGAAATGTATGCATACATGTGTGGGGAAAAGGAAAAAAAGCCATTGAATGTGGAAATTAGTATTTATAAATGAAATGTAATGGTCTTTAAGAGAATAGTTTCATAAGAATAAAAAGAAAAAGATGATCATTGAAAGGACAGTAAGGAAATGGAAAAAATGAAAGCAAATTATCCATTCAAAATTCAAAGTAGAAGTAGTGAAAGGAAGGCAAGGAAAGATGGCAGGTAAGACTGGATTGGGATTAGAAGAATTATTATTTTTTATGAGAAGTTTTTGCTTTAGGGCATGTGAGCTCACCAAAGAGAAAAGGACTGTGAGAGGAAAAACGAGAATTCAGCTGCCTAGTGCTAATGGCCATGCCACAATCCATTCTCCTCCTGGGATCTTGGGCATGCACACATACATGTCTGGTGAGATTTTCAAGCCACTGGGTTTGGGACTCTAACCATGGTCAGCCATGTGGGAATCCAGTGATGTAACCACTACACCATCTGCTGGCCCCAGGATTAGAAGAATTATTACTTTCATGCTAGGAGATATGACCAAAAAAAAAGAATGGTGGAAAAGAAAAGAAAAATACAATAGATAATAGAGTAGTATCTTAGAGTCAGAAGCAGTGTATGGGATTAAGAAGCAGCTAAGAATTTAGTTCTGTTAAGGAAAAAAACAAAAACATGCTTTCCTCAGAAATAAGAAGAAAAAAGACAAGTGAAGATGCCAAAAATTTTGAGTTAAAGATTCAAAAATGCTAAGATCACGTTACATGTTCTCAGTTCTTCGTTTATTGAAAACATGGAAAGTTACCTATTGAGAATGAGAAATATGAAGATGCAGCTATAGAATGAGAGACAATAGAAGACAGACAGACTGAAAGTTTCATGTGGCTATTGACATTTCTACTGAAGTTGACATCCAAATATGGAAAAAGAGTGGAAACAAAATTATCTCATCCACTTTAAATATTTAGGGATGAAAAGTATATGTTCCTTTGTAAAAGTTTATCTTTCAAGAAAAGTTTGGTTTCAAAAGGCCATTTCTCCAAGGAAATATTTACTTATCTAAGAATATTAATATGTTAAAAGAATCCTAATAATTTAGGCCAACAATCACCAAAGAAAGCTGCTTGCAAAATAGTTGTGATTAATTAGCCCAACTCTTTTCTTTTTTAAGATCCAAAAGGATGCCAAGTGTGGGAAAGACTAAAAGCTCTGGTGAAAATGTGTTTTTTGTTAAATAGGTTATGAAAAAAAAAAAAACTCAAAATATTGAAGTAGTAAACATTTCAAAAGGCAACAGTGGAAAGAGTCCAAATTCCCAGAAATTCCACTAGAATAAGTTCAGAAACATTCGTGCTATATTTAACCCCTTCATGTGTAAAACTAAGTGACTAGGACACAATAAAATGTTATATTCTAGTTAATTTAGAAAGAGAACTCTTTAATACTTGATTCAACTAGTGTTAAGTTGCTGAAGCGTAATCCCCTGCAACAAATTGGGGATCTACGATCTAAGGCCAGTGGATCAATTCCAATCTACTACCTGTTCTTTGTTTTTCCATGACCTACGATCTAAGAAGGGGTTTAAATTTTTTAAATGGTTTTATGTTAAATAGCTACATAAATACCTTCACAATATATTTGATTGTGATTCTTGGCTAGCATAGCCTAAAATATTTATGACTTGGCCCTTTACAGGAAAAGTTTGCCAATCCCTGAATTAAATGATCCATCATAAGTCTGGGAAAAGGAGGCAAGCTTCAACAGGAGAGGATGTATTTCTAGATGTAATTGGAATATGATTATGATATTTAACCACAAATATTAGTCCTTTTGCACTGCTTTTTCCTGTTTCAGGGCTTGCCCTGCATTTTATGACTTTGCAATGACTTTTAAAAAAATCAATCTTACATATTCGGCTGGTGCTATGGTTTGAATGTGTCTCCCCAAAATTCATATGTTAAAAATTGGTAGTCCATTGTAACTATTTTAAGAAAGTAGACATTAATCCCATTATGCTGCTGAAAGGGAAACTTTTGGAAGCTATTAGACATGAGGGTGGGGTCCCCATGATTGAGTACTGACTGGTTTATAACGAAAGGGAATGAGACAGACAGAGACAAAGCCTGCTACGTGTTCTCCTACGCTGTCCTGTATTGCCATGTGATCTACTACCAGTAAGACTTGCCAGATGTGACCCTTGGACCTAGGATCTACAAACTCTGAACTGAATAAACCTCTATCCTTTTTTAATTGCCAGGGGCTGTGTGTACTCACCAAAATAAGAGAGGGAGAAAGCAGCCTCCCACCACCATCATGGGACTTGGTGAGGCCACAATTCCTTCTCCTCCATTTCACTATCCTGTCAGGACTTTGGGCACATGTAAACATGTGCCAGAGTGTTTTTCCTGCCATGGGGGCTGCAATTTGAACCATGGTTGGCCTTGTGGGATCCAGCTTTTTTGTTATAGGGCGTGTGCACTTGCCAGACAGACAGAGAGAGACAGAAAGACAGAAAGCGAGAAATCATCCCCCAGAGGGGACGGCCATAACACAATCCCTTCTCCTTCTCCTCTCAGGATCTTGGGCATGCATGCACACATGCCTGGCGTGTGCCACTGGGTCTGGGACTCAAACCGCGGTTGACTACATGGGAGTCAAGCAACAGAGCCATTATGCCAACTGCTGGTCCTAGTGGGATCCAGCTTTCTATGCATAGCATTTAACCACTATGCTCTAAGGTCAGCCAAAACCTCTATTCTTAAGAGTTGCCTAGACTCAGGTTTCTCTGTTATTGGCAGAAGAACAAACAAAAACAGTTGCCATGGCACATAGATTTATTTAATAATACCAACTTGCTTGTATGGATCATTGGTATTGTGTCATAAATAATTATAAAGTAGATTAATCAAAGACACAGTAGGAGACAAAGGCCTCAAGGTTGCATACCTGTGTTTATGAGTGAATTACTGAAGATAGTGAGTTCTAACCATCTGTCAAAGGAACTAAAGGTACATTGAAAAACTGAGGTGGAGATTAAAGATGGTGAGTTTTCTTGGAAATTAAGGAGCCTTTCTGGATGAACTGTACAGAGATGCATGGTAAGCCAGTCTAAAGTCTGTCAAAGCAGAGGTGCATGGTGTCACCTTGAAGTAAACCCAAGACATCTTTCAAAAACAAAACAAAACAACACAAAACAAAAAGAACTTTTGCCAAGCAAATAAAACGAAGTTACTGGAGCTGTAGTTACATCCTGCATCCCCTGGATCTCTTTTGACTTTCCTTGGAGCGATTCATTCCTGAGGAACCACATAGTCAAGCAACAAAGCACAGTGCCAATAGGTACTTCTCTTTCACGTTGTTGTGTTGATGCCCTGAATAATCATAAATTAATATTATTTTTCCCATTACAGATAGGTGAACTGAGACTGAGTAGTGAAGCAACTTGACCAAGAACAGTTGGTGTTCTTCAAATTATGCATTACATTCTCTAATAGTGTTTGACACTGGATTTTGAACAGTGGAATTTTTTTTTTGTTGGTTCGTTTGGTAATTATCTTTTGTTTACTTCCATTTTTAACAGCTTTATTGTGATTTCACTAACATAAGATAATTGCACATATTTAAAGTATAAAATATGATTTTTGACATCTACAGAAACCTGTGAAACCATGAAACCACCACCACAGTCAAAATTATGAGCATTTCTATCACTCACAAAGGTTCCCTCTGCTCCTTTGCAATCTATTCTTCCTGCCCCTACTGAACCCTCACTTTCCTGGGTCTTATTCTGTCTCCAAATCTGTTTCTTATCATTATAGATTAGTTTGCATTTACTAGAATTTTATATAAATTTTATATACTGTATGTAGTCTTTTTTGTCTCACTTCTTCGTCTTTGTATTGACATGTATGAATAGTGTTCCATTTTATTACTGAGTAGTAGTAGTCCATCGTGTGGACATACCATAGTTTGTTTATTATTTCATCTGCTATTGGCTATCTTTTTGTTTGTTTGTTTATGGTTTTTATTTTCAGTTATTACAAAGCTATACATGAATGTTGATTTGTGTATAAATGCTTATATACACATGCGATTTCATTTCTATTGGATAAATACCTAAGAATAGAAAGACTGGATCAAGTGGTGAGTATTTAACTTTTTACAAAATTGTCAAACACTTTACAAAATTGTCAAGCACTTAGTCAAATTGGTTATATTATTTTGTATTCCTACCGTCGGTAGGAGTGTTCCAGTCCCTTTTTAATCTTGCCAGCACTTGTCATTGATAGTCTTTCCAATTTGAACTCTCACAGTTTGAAGTCTCTGTGTGGCTTCAATTTGCATTTCCTTTATCATTAATGATGGTAGCATGGTGGTTAAAGATTCTGGACTCTCCCATGGTTAACCACGGTTCAAGTCCTGGACCTGGCAGCTTACTTTCTCTCTCTCTCTCTGATCAAATTGGAAAATAATAGTAATAATGATAATAAGTAAAGTTAAATAAAATAATTCTTAAAAAATGATGGTGAATATCTTTTCAAATGTTTGTTCATCAGTTCAAATATTTTGCCTTTTTAAAAATTAGGTTGTTTCTTATTACTTAATTTTAAGGTTTCTTTTACTCTGCAGTTTTACTGACAAATGAAACATGTATATATTTGAGGATTTTAAATATGTTGTGAATCAACTTCTTTGTTGGATCCATGATCTGCAAATATTGGTTCATTGGAAAAGTCATGATGCATTTTTGCATGGAAAAACATAGACAAATACGAAATGGCTTTTTCCAATGACCAAATAGTTTCCTAAGTCTATGGCTTATCTTTTTATTCTTTCACGAAGCCTTTCTTATAAGAGCAGCTTCAACTTTGATGAAGTTCAATTTGTCATGTGTTTTTTATGCATCACGGGTTTTTAAAAATTATATATTATATCATTTTTTTAAAATTTGCTTTAGGGCACATGTTTACTAAAGAGAGATAGAGAGAGAAAAAAAAGTGAGAAAGTAAGTCACCAAGTCCAGAGCTCAAACATGGTCGGCCATGTGGGAATCTAGTACCTTAACCACTACACCATCTTTTAGCCCATGGATCGTACTTTAGGTGTCTTGAAAGTTTTTTGTTTTGTTTTGTTTTGTTTAATTTGCTCTAGGGTGCATGTGCTTGCTCCCCAGACAGAATGAGTGAGATAGAGAAAGTGGAAAATTATTCCCCAAGAGGGATGGCCACAATGATGCAATCCTCTCTCCTCTAATCTTTTCTCAGGATTTTAGGCATCCACAGTGCCTGCTATGTCTTTCAAATTCTCAGGTTCAGCCCAAACTGTGCAATCAGCCATGTCAAATTCAACTGCCTCAATACCACACCACCTGGCTGCCCTTGACAGTTTTTAAACTTACGGAAAATAATCATATGGAATATTTATGGATGCCATAGAGTCTTCTGCTATGTTTATTTACTTTACTGCAAATGTAATTTTTTTACACTTTAGGAATGATGAAAATTTCTCTGGAAATTCTTTTAATTACATATTCCATTCCCAGACAGTATTTCTGATATTTGAAGATGAATAAGTTCCCCAGATTTTATTAGTTTTAGATGGAATTCAAGTTATGACCATATTGTAAGTTTGCATAGTTTATTAAATGTTTGTATTGCTAAGAAGTAAATCATATTGTCATGTTCATGGAAGGCCCATCTTCCTAAAGAGCTCAGGTAATTTAGCACTGAAAAGAATTTAAGCAACCATCTTGTCCACCTACTTATGTAGCACAGAATTTGTTTCCATGGCATCCTCCTTTTTTCCCCCCTATAGAATGTGTGTGCTCTCCAGAGAGAGAGACAGAGGGGAAAAGAGGAGTGAGAAATCATCCCCCAAGGAAGATGGCCATCCCACAATCTCTTCTCCTCCCATCTCCACCCAGGATTTTGAGAACTCAAGCATGCACACTTGGTGTGATTTTTCAAGCTGTGATCTGATCCGGGACTCAAACCACCCTGCTGGCCATTGAGATTTGGCATTTTAACCTCCATTCTACCTGCTGACCTGGCATCCTCCCTTTTTTTATTAAGGTTTTTACTTAAAGGTCACTTTTTCTTGGTGCCCAGGTGGTGGTACAGTGGTACAACTCAACACTTCAAGGAAATCCCACAGGAGAAAGTTCTGGGTTCAATTCCAGCAACCTCCCTGAGTATCCTGGGGAGCCATTTACCCTTGATCCAGGATGGGATTATGGCATCGAAACCCTGTTGGGATGTACTGTCAATCTCCCTCTCTCTGTCTCTCTCTTTCTAGCTCACCGAAGAAATAAATAAATAAACAAAAAGTCATCTTCTTAGAGAGGCTTTCTCTGATCCCGCCTAGAGTAGCAAACCCCTCCTAGCCCTTTAGTTTCAATTTCCTTTCTTGGCAGCTGTGCCCTACTGCCTGTGCCACCGCAGCCATGCTGACAACTTCTATTTTATCTTCTGGCTTGGGGATTCTCTTCCTTTGATGAATTTCTGTTGAATACCAAGCATTCTCTAAGTACTTTAGTGCTAACCCTAGCACGTAGGTATTATTATTATTTCATTTTACAGATAAGGCAACTGAGTGAGTGAGAGTTCAGAAATTGGTCTAAAATGGCAGTAGGCGCTTAAGTAATTAAATTGAATTAAGCAGGAGAAGTCTGACTCAAGTGCCCATATTTTCCTCTTTATCTATTTGCATTTTAAATTTAATTTTGTTTTACTGAATAGATATTACAGTTATATCCTTAAAGAAGCAAAACAATATAAAAAGTTATATACTGTGCATTTTATTTGCATACTCTCCTCTCCTCCCTATTAAAACATTTTATTAAATTTTAAAATCTGTCGGGACCAGCAGTTAGCGTAATGGCTATGTCGCTGGACTCCCACGTAGTCGACCACAGTTCGCGTCTCAGATCCGGTGACTTAAAACTCACACCAGGTGCGTGTGCGTGCGTGCCCAAAATCCAGAGAGGAGAATGGAGGAGAAGGGATTGCGACATGGCCATCCCCTCTGGGGGGTTATTTCTTGCTTTCTGTCTCTCTGTCTCTCTCTGTCTTTCTGGTGAGCGCACGTGCCCTATAGCAAAAACCTCTTAAAAAAAAAAATCTGTCTTTCCAAGACTTCTTCTTGCAAATGTGAATATTTTTCCTCATTTTTACCACAAAGGTAACATCTCAGAAACATTGTTCTGTTTATTTTTCTAAAACAGACATGATTTTAAATATATGAGGGGGATTTTCAAGCTTTTCATGGAAACTGAGTTAAAGTACAAATTTATTTTGGTACAAAATATTTTGAAGTCCTTGCATAGTTTTCTCATAATACACATTTTTCATGAACTTTTTTACAAAGTCTTCATATACTACCAAACTTTTATTTTGGAAAATCCAAACCAACAGGGAAAATTGAAAGATGTATTATAATGAAAATGAGTATATTTTTATTTAGGTTTTCCAGTTTTTAATATTTTATAACTTTTACCCTTCTCTCTATTCACCATTTTTGTGGTTGTTTTGCTAAACTATTGATATTGATAATTACCTAAATAACCAATATGTCAGTTTGACACCTTGCCAAATTAGCGTGGATTCAATGACACCTAATATACAACCTCATTGACAGTCCGTATTCAATTTTGCCAATCGTGCCAATAATATTCTTTGTGACTGTGTACTTTTTTGTTTCAGGAACTCATAAATTGCATTTAACTTTATGTCCTTGTATCTAGAACATTTTCTCATGACTGTTTTTGTCTTTCACGATATTAACATTTTTTTAAGTGTCTATGCCAGTTGTTTTGTATTAGCATCTCTTCCTCTCAATTCGCCTGACTGGATTCTCATTATACATCTAGGACAGGTAATTTGGGTAGGACTGCTACGTAGATGATGTGTCCTTCCCAGTGCAGCACATCGGGAGACACTGAATTTCATGTTTTTTCCTTTGTCAATGTTGCTATATTTGATTACTTGGTTGAGATTTGTTCACCAAATTTCTCTACTGTAAAGGCAAACTTTTCCCTTGACACTCTGAGTATTCTGTTTCCCACAGCCTTCATCCAAAAAGTCTGGCTGTCCATTGATAATGCTTGCCTAAATTAATGATAACAGTGGGGTTGCAAAATGAAAATTTTTAAATTTCTTCCATATTTATTAGCTGAAATTCTCAGTAAGAATAGCTTTCTCCCACATATCCCACATACGCCATCTAAGAAATGTTAAGTAGTAATGATCTTTGTATGATTAAATTACGGTGCTTTGTTGGTTTGCTTTTCCCATAAATGTAGCAGATGCTGTAAGGGGGTTGTTAATACAGGCTTAGCCCACTCTGGAGTCACTCACAATTTCAATGAATAGTTTCAGAGCATACCAGCCACAGACACCATAGCTGGCTACTCGTGCTTCTGAGGTGGGAGGGTACTTGGCCTTCCCGGATAGGCGAGAACTACTGGAGAGATAATGTTCCAGTAGTGATATTTTGCTGGTGAGAGACATGAGTTCGTGGGTAAATTCCTAAATTCCTTGTTCTCCCTGCAATGATTTTGAGACATGACGCCATTTCTTAGAGAGTCTCCAGGGTGATTAAGCCCCAGCTGTTCATGGAAGTAACCATCTCATGAGCACACTCCTTTTGGCTTCCCTCCCTTCTCTTGGCTTTCTCCCACTTTGGGGATCATGTCCCAAACTGATCCCCAATACATCCTAATACTTGCATCAGGAACAGCTTTGGGGGAGATTCAAATTTGAAAAATAATGAATGTTAGTGTTATAATTAAGAGGAAGAGTTATTTTAAAAACCTGTTAGAAAGCGGGTTTTACCAATATATCAAAATATCAAATATGTGTTAATGAGGATATGGCGATTTGCTTTTTGCTTTATATTGAAAGTAAATATCTCCTATTATAGTGGGATCATATTTGAAATATTAACATGGAGATTTCTTTTTCTTTTTCTTTTTTTCTTTTTTTGGAGAGGTTTTTGCCATAGGGCACATACACTCGCCAGAAAGACAGAGAGAGACAGAGAGACAGAAAGCGAGAAATCATCCCCCAGGGGGATGGCCACACCACAATCCCTTCTCCCCCATTCTCCTCTCAGGATCTTGGGTATATACGCACGCGCACCTGGAGTGAATTTAAGCCACCAGGTCTGGCCTTGAACTGCGGTCGACTACGTGGGAGTCCAGCAACATAGCCATTACGCTAACTGCTGGTCCCGAGATTTCTTTTTTCTATATCTCTGTGTTTAAGTCATTCACAGCAGAACCATAAAATAAACCCTACAGGTAAGGTAAAAACAATAGAACAAATCAAACAACTGTCTGACCTTTAATAATCATGTTTTTTCCCAGCAAGAAGTAAAATGGCCTTCACAGTGGCTTGAAGAAAAGGGTGTAAAAGAGAGGGCGACTCATATGCGAGTGGTAGCATGTGAGAGAACAGGAACTCTGACCAGAGCTAGAAGTTCCTTACCAGCAGGACCACAGGGACAAGTGCACTCTGGAGTACAGGGGTGTCTTACTCTCCACTTTACATCATCAAGCCTGAGGTAAGTGCCTTACCCAGACATTGCTTTTTTAAGTTATCCTCAACTGAGTTCTGAAAACTTGTCCAGTTCTCCACCTGTTCTGTTCTGGTGGACAATTCCAATCAAACATGTCAAGATGCTTATAAATTTTTCCTTCCCTACTAAGGCAGAGAGATTATGAGACCTCATGGTGTGAGGGTGTGGAGGGTAAACCTTGCCTTTGAGCAAGGTGCAACCATTTAAAACTGTCTTGAGATTGCCTACTGAGCTGGGAAAGTGCTAAAAATGTTCGTCCTATGACATTGCAGCTGCTATTACTAATGGCAATTGCTGATTTGTTCAGTGCTTATGGTCTATATATTTAATTTCACAGCAAGTGTTTGAAGTTGGTACAGTCTTTCATTTTATAGATAAGGAAAATGAGATGCAGAAGGGGCAAGTTATAAAAGGATTATATAATTTGGTAAAGGAGAACTGGATTTCTGACATCAGTGTCTGACTGGACTCTTAACAACACTGAATATGTGGCTTAAATTATTACTACTGTTGCATCACAAGCACAAACAATGGAAAAGGTGCATTTAAAACTGAGCAGACATGGGGGCCGGCAGGTGTGGTGGTGTTTAAGGGCACTGCCTGGACTCCCACATGGCCAACCTCGGTTCGAGTCCCAAACTTGGCAACTTGCCTTCTCACTTTCTCTCTCTCTCCTCTCCCTCTCTCTCGCTCTGTCTTTCTCTGGAAATTAAAAATAAATAAATAAAGTTAAATAAAATAATTCTTTTTAAAAAACTGAGCAGGCAGTAAGGAATGGTTATTATGTTGTAGGATTAATAATGATTAATCACCTCTTATTGTCCACTAAAATATGACATTATTAATCATCCTGTTATTATGTTTATGCCTTCTGATATACAGCTAGACTCTTGGGTTTCAGAATAGGAGCATCAGATTCTCATTTTAATGTTACAAGAGGAACAGATTTCATGCCATTCTAGCTTTTGTTATCACCAGTGCCATTAGGAAAGATTCATTTGGTATTATTTTATGTTTTTCATTATAACATTTATCACAATAATAAGGTACAGTATTGAAATTTTAATGGCTCATGTAGTCTATGAAACATCATGACAATAAACTGTAATGCCTTGACTTTGACTTTTTAATATCTAATGCATTGTCCAGTCCCAACCCATTTGGCTCCCTTTTTTTCTCATGATACTTGAATGGGATGAGGTGAAATGGGTGGGCAGTCAAAGCAAGAAACATTTACCTAGCCAGCCAGTAGCATGAAAGTTAAGGCAACTGGATTCCACATGGCCAGCCGACTATGTGGTTCCTGTCCCCTAAATGGCAGCTTGAAATTCAGCATGCTGGTTACATGTGCATGTTTGCCCAAAATCCTGAGAGGAGAATGGAGGAGAAGTGATTACAAAGGGGTATTTTCCCTTCGTCTCTCCCCGCTGAGTGCACATGTCCTATAGTAAATTTAGAAAGAAAGAAAGAAACACCAAGTGGAATCCACCTACTTACAAGCCTATTAAAAGTGTATAGCCACTTACATTTCATTTTGAAAAGAACATATCACCATTTCTCCTCCTGACAGAGAATACAAGGAAAATGTAAGCTAGAAAAACATGAATCAGCTCTTATGAGGATTACAACAAAAACGAAAATTGACATAGCACCATCCATTCTTGAGACAATAGCTAAATGGAGAGCTTGAAGTGCTGCAAATGCAACTTTCTTATCCCTATAGTTGGCTGCATGTATCTGTTGACAAAGGGGAAAATGTTAGGAGGTGATTCAAAGGCAAAGTCAACATCAAAAAGCAGCTTCATGGGAACCAGCAGTTAGCGTAATGGCTATGTCGCTGGACTCCCACATAGTCGATCGCGGTTCGTGTCCTGGACCCGGTGGCTTAAAACTCACGCCGGGCGCATGTGCGTGCGTGCCCAAGATCCCTAGAGGAGAATGGAGGAGAAGGGATTGCGGTGTGACCATCCCCCCTGGGGGTGATTTCTCGCTTTCTGTCTCTATGTCTCTCTCTGTCTGTCTGGCGAGCGCATGCACCCTACAGTGAAAATCTCTCCAAAAAAAAAACAGCTTCATTATGTATTTAGGACCCATGCCATAACTCAGATACAACCCAGAAATAGAAACATAGGTTTCATGAAGCTAGCCAAGAAATGCAGTGGCTGAAGGGAATCATGGATGACATGCTTCACAGTTTGATATCTCTATCACCGACCCTTTATGGTAGCATTGTGAAAACAAAGACCACAATTTACTTGTGCTACAATCTTCCATGACAAATGAAGTGCTATGATCTTCTGGCACCAATTATATGCTTGCCACTTTTCTACCAAGTGGTGATATCAAAATGAAAAAGGTTGACCTAAGATGTTGCTGAAGTTTAAAGGAAAATTGTGGGGCAACAGAGCCACTGGCCGAGGAAGGAGAGTTGAATTACCTGTGAGTGTTGACCATGCTTTATTATTTGACTCTCAGCTTTTTAAATCCAGAAACTCAATTTTTAATTTCCCAGGGTTATCAGGCTCAAGTTGATCTAATCATGCAGGATACTTATAAGACGGAATAAGCAAAATGCTGTTTTGTTCACTTATAAAGAGAAATATTGCTGCACACTGACTCTAAGATTTAATTACCAGGATAGCCTGATGATGCAGGTACCCCGTAGCAGGGAAATTCCTTCCAGAGATTAAACAGGGCAAGTCCATGGGGAAGGCTGCCTCCCATCTTCCCTAGTGGATTGAGTCACTTGTATTTCATTTGTGTTTCTGTTTTATTACTGACCATCTTGCTTCTCTTGACATAATCTTTCTTTAGACTTGTCGCTACCATGCACACTATGGTAGATGTTTTTATTTCTTTATTATTTTTGTATCTGGTGCCTATGTATATTTTGGAGAGGTTTTTCAGTTTTTGTTTTGTTTTTCTTTTTTTTTTTTTTTTTCTTCGCCAGAAAGACAGAGAGAGACAGAGAGATAGAAAGCGAGAAATCACCCCCCATGGGGGATGGCCACACCGCAATCCCTTCTCCTCCATTCTCCTCTCAGGATCTTGGGCACGCATGCACACACACCCAGTGTGAGTTTAAGCCACCGGGTCCGGGACTCGAACCGCAGTCGACTATGTGGGAGTCCAGAGACATAGTCATTACACTAACTGCTGGTCCCCCAATGTATATTTTGTATTTGAAATACTTTTGCAAGTGTTTAATCTGTGGTTTCCAGTTGGTATAGGAAATTTGTCCCAGAGATAGTCTGCAAAAAGTGATCAATTATGAAATTGTGTTGGAAAATGCAACATATTGTATGCCCCTATGCATCAATGATGTATATTAAAGGCTCTGCAAGGTACATGAATATACTCACATAAATTTGTTAATCTAGTGTTTCCCAAATTTCCTGTTGAGAAAACTACTTCATTTTGTAATATCTGCTAACATCTTATAGGAAATACTTATGTTCTGTGTCTTTATTTCATCATCTAACTATGAATCAGAGTCTTGGGAAGGATCTTCTGGAATTTTGATGTTTCTTCCATACAGATAGGTCATATCATATAATTTAGGAACCAACAGTCCTGATAAGTCCATACCTCAGTAAGTTAATACCTCTTCCCCAAGCTCCAAAACTATATATAGAACTTTAAAATGTTATTAATCAACATGTCTTATTTCCTTTCTAAACATATCTTGACTCTGGTTCTCCTTCTTCATCCTGTAGCCATGGTCTATTTTCAGATTCTCATTACTTTACAATATGACTGACTCCTTCTCACTCCCTCAAATTCATCTACCTTATCATCAGAATGATCTTTTAAATTATTCTCCTTACCATTAACAAAGAGCTTTAAAAGTAATGTATGATCATTTTAGATAATTTGGAAAGTGCAGAAATAGATACAGAAGAAATTTAAAACAATCCATTAATTCTACCATGTAGAGAAAACCATAGTTAATGTTTCATGAATTGCCAGTATGTGTCCTTTGCCAACTGTTACAATTTAGTGCTTTTCTTCTCTTTTTTTTTAATGACAGAGATAGAGATTATAAGAGGGAGATATAAAGAAATGGTTATTTTTGATAGATCTAGCTACATCTCAATCTTTCCTGCCCCAGCCTCCCAATCAGCTAGGATCACAGATACACACCACTACACCAGTTTGGGAGGTTAGACTGGAAAGGAAACCTAGGTCCCAGTCCAGCCTCAGTCATCATGCAGTGACACCCTAACTTTTGTGCTACTGCAACTGGGACTACTACTACTTTTCTTAACTTTTTTTAAGAGCTACTTATCTGTGGGGCCAGCAGATGGCATAACCATTACATCATTGGACACCCACGTGGTCGACCACAGTTTGAATCCTGGACCAAGTGGCTTGAAACACACTGGGATATGAGCGTGCCTGAGATCCCAGAAGGAGAATGGGGGAGAAGGGGCTGCAGCATGACCATCCTTCCCAGGGAGTGATTTTTCACTTTCCCTCTCACTGTCTCTGTACCCACCTCCACTTCCCGCAACCCCATGCCCCCACCAAAAACCTCTTCGAAAAACAAAAAAAGAGCTACTTATCTATTAAGGCAATTCATCTATGTATTTTATTTGTAGGCATTATTACTGGTAACTCACTTGCTCATCTATTTGTTCTGCTTTAGGCAATTTATTTTTAACTCTTTTATAGTAAGATTACATGCAAATATGATCATGTCACTCCCTTAAGAAGAAACCTTCAGTGGGTTCCTAAGTGACCCAGTGTGGTTTTTTCTTTGTTTCTAATTATTTTAGCCTTCTTCTCCCTTCTCTGCTCTAGCCTTTTGTTAAAGAGAACTAATTCAGAGCGTTCTGTTACATGCAAAGTCCATTTATATTTTAATAGCTCAAGTAAGGAAAGAGCCTGTGATGGAAAAACAAACTCTTTAAAATATTGAAGAAATTTGATGCTATCAACAGAAATAGCCCACTCTGCAAACATAATAATTAATGCAGTTTATTTCTAAGCCCAAATTTGAGTGACCTAGGCCTGGAGAGGAGGCAAAACAGTGCCTTTCTCAGGGTAATCAGATATAAGGTTTCCTTTTATTTGATTCTTAGAGAGACAGAGTTTGGAATTTTGTGAAGAGTTTTTCCATTGGTCTGACCCAAAAAGACAAGATTTGTGGAAGTAGGGGCTTGTAGTTTATAGATAGGTTTTTAGGTTGTAATTGGAAAAGAAATGCTGAAATCAGAAAGGAATGTACTTTAACACAGATAAAGAGGCTTAATATACATCATGAAGATACTATGCCAAGAACAGGATGTAGGAAGAGTTCTGTTACCAAAGGGTCAAAATGGGCTGTTAACATTTGTGGTATGACTCCCTTACGCCTTCTGGAAAGAATTTTGGAAATAGGAAAAAGACGTCTGTTGTCTGAGGAAACATAATCTCAACAAATCTTGAGAAAGTGCTTCCCAGGTAGCCAGGTCATGAAACAGAGAAAAGACCTCCTAATGTATTTTCTAAGGTTCTTGAAATATAAGGTCTATTTACATTGTAATGGCCCAGAGTAAGGAGTAAGTCTTCAGACATAGGTTATGATAATGACCAACATGGACAGTGAAGGAGGGTCATTTGACCTCTAAAACTCTCACTTAAAGAAAAGATAAAGTTTCCATTTCATTATGTAAGATGTTTTGTCAGCTGGAAACTGTTGGTTGTGAGCTCAAAGAGTCCAGGCTGAATGGCTCCAGAAACCTAAAGAGAAATTTGATTATCTAAGGCCTTACCAATTAAGAATGCCCACAAAATGATCATTTCCTCTTGAACCAATCACTGAACTGATCATGAGCCTGGGACCTCTCCCCTAATTTTGCCCTTAAAAACACATGTGGGGACTATCTCAGGGAGACTGGGTCTTTCCAACATGAGCTGCCAGCTCTCCTTGTTTTGTGCTTTGCAATAAAGCTGTACTTTCCTTCATCACACTGTGTGCCTATGGTTTGGTTTTATAGCGCTTGGATGAGTGAACTTGATTCGAGTTAGGTAACAGTCACAATAGATCTTTAATATATTTCACAAAGCAGAAGTTATAGTCAGGATTGTAAATCAACACATGGAGGTTATCCATTGGTTATCCCAAGAAGGTAGGACATCTTGAAATGTAATGAGGAGCTTTACAGGTCATAGGTAGATTCAACAATTCTTTAGTTACTTATTGACTAAAAGAGCAGGTCTTTATTTAAAACATGGAGTCAACAGAAAGGCTTAAGCTCAACTTTAACATGAATAAGAGCGTTTACTACTCATTATGTGATAATATGCTCACTTCTTCTAAGAGGTAAGCCGCAATCACTGAGGCTGATGCCAGAGCAAGCAGAGAAGCTCACTCTGCAGGACCAGAAATCAGGTCTGTGCCTCTCACTGCTTGACAGAAATCAATCTTCAGAGACAAGAGTTGGCAAATAAGGAAAGGAATTTATTTCACAGGGGAGAGAGCAGACCAGAGACCATAACCATCTCTGTTGACTGGACAAGATATAGAACTTATATAGGGGAAGGAGTAAGTATGAGTGTACATCTAAAAACAAAGAGTAAGTTATTTATTGTGTTGGGGCAAAATCATGAGGAGGCCTGGTCATTGTCTTCAGGCAGGATCACAGGGAGAGCCGACACTGCTTGCAGGGCAATTTCCATCCTGGGCATGGAGGGCAAAATGACCTGTTTCAAGTCTCTGTAAAGGGCTTAAAGATCAGCAATGACTAACCAGGCACCAGGGGCAAAATGAAGTCAGTTTAAGACAATTCTTAGATCCCATTTTAGAAGCAGTGTCTAGGTGCTTAATGATAAAATCTTCTCAGCTGGTCAATAGGAGGGGGCTAGTGGCATCTCCCCTACCCATCTTCTTTACCCGGTATCCGGTAAGACTCAGTAAGGCTATCACTAATGCTCATTAGTTAAGCATTAGACTAGACTCATAGTGAAGGAGGTAAAAGATGGACGTTTTAAGATTTATACATCTAAGGATGAATCTGTTAAGGTAGACTCCCAAGACTAAGTACAATATGGAGTCACTTTCATTCTCTTGTAGCTTGGTGACCTGGTTAGTAAGATTTATGGATGGCATCGAGGTATGGCTCTCCCAGGCCTGCTAGGAAGAAATTTTAGAACAAAGAATAAGTGGCTATAGTTCAGTCTTTAAGCCTGTGACTTTGGTTACACTCACTCATGTGCAGGTAAAGGCTAGTTTTAGTTTGCCCTAAATGAACGGAACTACAGTGGCTACAGGGTAGCCCCATCCTTTCTTTGTCACAGTGTTCTTGAGTTGATGATATGAATAATAATGGATAGCCAGTAAGTTTGCCTGCATTATTTTATGTGACCCAATATGAGTTCTTGACAAATTACTTAAAACTTCCCCTCTTCTTGCCTTTCTCTTTGATGCATAAACTAGTTTTCTCAGTGGTCATTTTCAGGATGCACTTCCTAGGGAACTGGAATTTTACAAGATTCATCTTAAGCCCTTGGCTAAAATAACCAATGCTATTTTACTGACTTGCCTCATCTTTTTTTAGGTTAACACTTTCCTAGCTCTGTTATTCTCCTAAAGAGGTCTGCCTCTTCTCAGACTGCTTCCTCTCTATCAAAAATGTAACTAGGAAAAAAAAAAAAAGGAGAGAGAAGAGGATAAAGACAGCAGTGAATCAATAGAGAGGCAGGATGTTAATGAGAAATAGATATGGTTTATTACCTGTTGATGATGACATGTATAGTATTCTCAACTGAACCGGTATGGGAAGTATTTCATGATGGGTGAAGTCTTTTTAATAAGCAAAAATGAGAAATAGTGATTGATTGTTTAAAAAAAAATAACAATAACAATTATTGGGAAAAGCATGGAAAAGATATTGAATGATAAAGCGGGGAGATTGATATCTCTGTATTGACTGACATGCATGGCATCCCATTTTGAAAAAGCAATGGAAGTCAATGTAAAGTTATATGTAATCTAGTGTAATAGAAAGAAGATTATGATGATAATAAAATAAAAAAAAAAAAAAAAATGTAACTAGGAAAACATCACTTATCCCTTAAGACTCAGTTCAAATTGAATGCCCCTCTCCTGTTTCTGCAGCATCTTTTGCTTCCTCTATCATTGAAGTTATGCAATTATATTAATTGTATTATAGTCGCTATTTATTTATATTTCTTTTCCACTACTTTAAGACAACAAGAAATTTTCTTATATTTATTTCCAGAATCAGAATAGTATCAAACATATGTTAGACTCTGTGAAGATAAAGTTTATCTACAAAAGAGATAGCTATGCTAAAGTAAGGCCAAAGACATTACAAAAAAGATAAAGGGTTGCTGGGGTTTTTTTGTTACTTCCTGTGTGCATGATTTACTTCACAAAAAGATTCTTTTTCATAATAAAAACTTACACCAGACCCTTAGAGTTGACCACACATCTTGCTGTCACAAGAAAAGATGGAACCTTTATTCAATGGCCAATAAGCTGTTCTACATGCCTTTTGCTGATTTTTTACTTGATCTTGTCCCTTCTCCCTTTCTCCCTCAACCTCCTTTGTTACCTTTGACCAGAGTGAACTCTTTCTAAACATACTCCGTTTTTTAGTTGAAAAGAGATTTGGTTCCTCAGAGTCAGCAGGCATGCTTGTCTCCTCTCCAGCCCTGTTGCTGGTGAGGGTTGGCTGAGTGCTCCAAGATCTGACCCTTATGTTGTGCTAGCTTTGTAAGACCAATAAATTTCTTTTTTAAAAACATAACTTTTACTTTTCAGCTGTTCTTTTTTGTTCAACAACTTCAATAAGTTACAGCAGAATGAGTGAATAAACCAGGTTGGGTGTCCAGAAGAAAGTGTGACTAACTGGCAATAGAAATAAAGAAAAAATTTTAAAGAGAAAATGACCTTTATAGAAGCTATTGAAGGATGAGTAAGAATTTGTTAGAAATAAAAGAGCTTTAAAAAAAGTCATTCCAAACACTGCCAATACTCATAATCTATTACAAACTTTTTCACCAAATTAAAAGCAATGTGATAAAAGATTCTTTTAAGGTAAATATATTCTTTTTTTTTTTTAAAGAATTATTTTGTTTGACTTTTTATTTATTTATTTATTTATAATTTGACCAGAGAGGGACAGAGAGAGAGAGAGAAAGGAAAAGTGAAGCAAGCTGCCAGGTTTGGGACTTGAACTGTGATTGGCCATGTGGGAGTCCAGTGTCTTTAATCACCATGCCACCTGTCAGACCCCTTTTAAGGAAAATAGTTTCAATGAAGATATTTGGGACCATGGTGCTATTTAATTATGAAAATAATTGTTTCAAAGAATAAAAACAAAGAAAAAAATACCAATATAAGTTAGAGGGGATAAAGGAACTTGTTAGGAATAAGTTTTATAAAAATGAAAGAACTGACAGCCTGACTAAGTTTCTTCCTTATCTTTTAAAGTAGCTGCATGTAACCTTTCACAAAAGTAGTTTCTATTGATAGCAAAAGAAATTTCCCCTTGAAGCAAGATGAGATGTGTCAAATATAATTGGAAAGTGGTGCAAAATAAATATTTTAAGGTAATATGAACATATTTTGGATATTTGAGGTTAGGATAAAAAGGAATTAATTGGTGAATAAAGGAACTGATTTGGAAAGTGATGTGACAAATGACTCTTGAGCATACTCAGAAAGCAACTGTGCATTGCCAGAACAAGAGACTGAGTAATTAAAATAATGATTATATATATATGTATGTACGTGAGTATTCATTGACTAGTATAAAATAAAATGTATTTGTTTGAACCCTGTTTGACTTAGCTGCATGGGTTTCCAGGCTCTGGAATAAAGTACCATACAAAGAATGTATAACTACTCATCACTTCCTTTCATCTTGTCCTTGTTCCTTAGCTTCCTGTGGTCACAGAGCTAGCTAGCCTCACACCTTTTCTAACCCAGAAACATTAGTTCCTGTAGCAGATATTGTAGTGCATTACTCAGACCCTCTCCTCAAAGTATATTTTGGGATTCATTCACCCAGCTTGCAGAAATATTGGCTTCTGAAGCTACCAGTGCCTCCTTCTCTGTGAGTTGTCTTTTGAGAGATGCCTCACTCTGGATTATGCTCTCGGTCCATGTTGATACAAGAGTCAAAGTTCTAGCTTCCTACCCTGAATCTGGAACAAGTCTAAGTAGCCATCCCAATTTCAGAGTATTCCATGTTATTTGCCAAGATTTAATTTGAATCTGTCACAGTTTAACTTTTCCCTCTACCCTAGTTGGATTCATTGCTTCCTTGCCTGTGTTATTTCTAAGTAGGATCTCCAATAAACTTCCTATACACAAATTTTCTTCTCAGTTGCAAAGTCCATCTCCAGGAGCCCTGTGAGTAAAAGTAGTGAAGTAGTTCTTGAAAACAGAATTTAAAGTTGGATTTTGAACCTGCCAGATGACAATAGGAACCCCTTTGTTGGTGGTAGATAGAGTCCTCATGGCCTCTATGCTATTGTTATGTGATTTGTTAAGGCTTTCACCAATGGAAAATTGAAAAGAGAAACCAGTGGAAGAAAGGTGTCAGCTGGTACCATATCTAAAGTGTTCAAAAGATACTAGGTAAGTAGTCCTTATAAAGACTCGAAAACTGGCTGGCAGTTACTAAGTGGTGCAGATGAGTTTGAGAAGGACATGGAAAGTTGAGAGTGATAGGTGAAAAGAAGAGGATAGAGAAAGATAGCAAGAGAACAATAGAGAGGCAGGACGTTAGTGAGAAACAGATATAGCTTATTACCTGTTGATGACATGTATAGTATTCTCAACTGGATTGGTCTGAGAAGTATTTCATGATGGGCAAAGTCTTTTTACAAGCAAAATGAGAAATAGCAATTGACTGTTTTTAAAAAAAAGAAAAAATAATTAGAATAATAATAATAATGATTGGGGAAAACATAGAAAAGATATTGAATGTTGAAGCAGAGAGATTAATGTCTCTGTATTGACTGACATACATGGCATTCCCTTTTGAAAAAGCAATGTAATACACTGTAAAGTTATATGTAATCCAATGTAATATAAAGAAGATTATGATGATAATAAAAAATTAAAAAAAAAAAGAAAGTTGAGAGTGATTATTCTGGCTATCCATTGCTCTGTAACAAATCAAATCAACAGTGTGGAATGGGGGAGGTGAAAAGAAGAGGATAGAGAAAGATAGCAAGAGAACAATAGAGAGGCAGGACGTTAGTGAGAAACAGATATAGCTTATTACCTGTTGATGACATGTATAGTATTCTCAACTGGATTGGTCTGAGAAGTATTTCATGATGGGCAAAGTCTTTTTACAAGCAAAATGAGAAATAGCAATTGACTGTTTTTAAAAAAAAGAAAAAATAATTAGAATAATAATAATAATGATTGGGGAAAACATAGAAAAGATATTGAATGTTGAAGCAGAGAGATTAATGTCTCTGTATTGACTGACATACATGGCATTCCCTTTTGAAAAAGCAATGTAATACACTGTAAAGTTATATGTAATCCAATGTAATATAAAGAAGATTATGATGATAATAAAAAATTAAAAAAAAAAAGAAAGTTGAGAGTGATTATTCTGGCTATCCATTGCTCTGTAACAAATCAAATCAAAGTGCCAACAATAACAACATTACTTTCGTTCACAAATATGTAATGGGGCAGGGCCCAGGGAATTGAGTTCATGTCTCCCCTACTCAGCATCAGATAGGGTGGTTGAAATCCTAGAAGCTGGAATCATACAAAGTCTTGCTTGCTCATGTGTCTTACAATTGATGCTGGCTGTCAGCTAGAACATTTCCACATACTTCTTCCATGTGGCTGCTTGGCTTTCTCATACCTGGGCAGTTTATTCCTCAGTAT
This sequence comes from Tupaia belangeri chinensis, assembly GCF_000334495.1. Taxonomy (NCBI): domain Eukaryota; kingdom Metazoa; phylum Chordata; class Mammalia; order Scandentia; family Tupaiidae; genus Tupaia; species Tupaia belangeri. Next base: position 3,241,836 of record NW_006159904.1, on the reverse strand, counting down.
AAATCCCAAGAGGGTCACATGAAAGCTGTATTATCTTTTATGACTTAGCCTCAGAGGTCATGCAGCATTAATTCAATGGTATTCTATTTGTTAGAAGTGAATCTCAAAGGCTGACTGGTATATCATAATTTGCTGATATGTTGAAAACCACCAGAGTGATTAATCACTAATTTAAGGTAAATTGTTAAAGCCAGAGGGCCTCCTTTATTGCGTTTTAAAAAGACTCTCATCTTCTTTACAGCTTGAGGACAGAAAAATACTGAGGATCAGCCTTTGGACTTTGGAGATTATTCAGTTCTCTACCTCAGTAAGTCTGCTCTGTCAAGGGCATAGCATAATCAAGGGCTTTGATTAGGAAGGAAGAGGAGGGTAAAATTTGGGATGGGACATTAGTACCAATACACCCAAGAGCTGTGAAACTTCAGGTCATCCTGTACCCTCTGGGCCTGCAGAAGTGGCCCACCATTTCCTTTTAAAGGTTGATACTCCCCCTAACCAATCTTGAAGACAGTGTAGAGATGTATACCTTGCAGCTGATTGAGCTACATACATGATGACCCTCCTGAGGAAAGAAAGGGATCATACTTTGAAGAACCACAGACCATAGGAACTGTAAGTATTTTGGGGTCTGGTTCCAGAGAGTGCTGGGTTGAAGAAGGCAGAGTATCAAGTCATGTAGGGAAGTGTCAATGTGGAGAACTCTCCTGAGATACTGAATGTGACACCTCGGCAAAGATCTCATGAAACAGCACTAATATGCCAGTAGGTTGCCTCTTGACAGCCTAAAGAAAATAATAGCCTACACTAAAGGAAATAGAAATTCCAGAACAGGTGTAGGAAATAGTTGTGGAAGGAATCAAAAGGCTAAGGCAAGTGGACATCCTAGAGAAAAGATATCAGAGAAGAGCAGAAAACTCAAGTTGACTATGCACAATGGGAAGGCCCAGAGGAAACTAGCCCCTGTCTTCTAAAGGCCAGACTAATGGTAGGAGATGCTGTTACAGAACTGTGTCCCTGATGGCAATGAGGATGATGGGATATGGAAATAATAGAGACCAGTTAGAGGTGCTTAACAGCCAAAGGAAGTGAATAAAATGATCATAATAAGTGCCAAGATCAAGTGGCAACTAGGGGAACCTGACCCGTGGAGAGTTATGGAGATGGTTAATAGTACATGGAATCCTCAGGGACAAAATAGATGGACAATCAGCAAGTGTACTGTTCAATCTATAAAACCAAAAGAAATCAAGGAGAATGATTAGGAGTCTGAAGCAGCTGCCTCAATAAAAAGTTATGATCCCTGCTCAGTTTCTGAATCTGAGCCAGAACCAGGGAGTATAAGTACGAAACCCTGGTCCCTATGTTATCACTGCAATCATTGCCTCTCTTTCAACTTACATCTTTGGTATTATACACTGTGGATCCTCCACAGCTGACAGGCGAGGAAAAAGTTTAAGAATGGGTTGACTTCCTATAGGTATCTAAGCCAAAATTAACTGCTGCTCTCATGTAACCCCACTCCTAGGTGGCATCTAAAACATAGCCATGGGTTAGCCTTGTAGTATAGGAGCTGAATGCTGTTCACTGAAACTTAGACCCACATGCCCAACTGCTGTTCAAATCCTAGCCCCGGTGACTTCCTAAACAGGCTGGATACATGTGTATGTATGCCCCAAATCCTGACAGGATGGGAAAATTGAGAAAAAGGGAATGTGACATGACCACACAGTATTTGGTGGTTTGTTCTCTTTCTCTCTCTCTTATGCATGCACCCTCCACACAGTATTTGGTGGTTTGTTCTCTCTCTCTCTCTCTCTCTCTCTCTCTCTCTCTCTCTCTTATGCATGCACCCTCTGGCAATTAATTGAAAAAAAAAAAAAAAGAAGACACAAAGGAAAGAGAAGTAGTCTGCTGTAAATGTATAGAGACTCATGGGCAGCAGCGAATGACTTAGATTATTGGTCAGGAGCCTGGAAGGAGAAACACAGGAAGAAAGTATTGGGAAGAGACACACAGGTATACCCGTGGGAGTGAGCACAAAGTGTGAGGACCTCTACATTGCAAGTCACCATCCACCTGACAATATTCATCATGGAAGAGGCACTGAACTACCAAGCAGACAAAAAGACCAGACAGCCTTTGGTGTCAGCATCTCTGTCATCAGCCATCCTCATCTGGCACAATGAGTGCATGGACAGAGTTCCTGTGCCATCAGAGAAGGATGCTGAAAGCACAGATGCCAGTAGAGAAAGCTGATAAGTTTTCGCCAGTCTGAACATCCTTACTGCCAGCAGCATAGATCAACACTGAGCCCCTATGACTCTATCTCTAGGAGAAATAAATCAGAATAAATCTTGGCAAATTGACTAATTTATACCTCTTCCACCCGAGAAAGTAATTCATGCTGACTAAAATAAAACATATTCCAAGCATGAGCTTTCCTTTCCTGATCTTGGGATACCTGAAAGTTTACAGAATATTTGATCCACTGACATGGGATAATGCAGAGCATCATTTCACACCGAAGAGACTCACTTTACACCAAAGACATGCAGCTGCAGCCATATGGAATACACTGACTTTACTACATGGTACACTATCCAGAATCTGCTAAGTGGGAAAATGACAGAATGGCCTTTTAAAGATAAAGAATCATGCTGAAGGCAATAACATGCAATAATGGAGCGCTAACATTGAGGAAGCCAAATATATACTAAGGTAAAAGACCATTATATGATACTGTCTTCAGTAGGTGGGATATATGGGCTTACGATCCAGGAGGTGGCTTTGTTAACAATATGCCTACATTGGGACTTTGTGCTTCCAATCCCCCAGTGGCTCAGGGAAGAACAAGTGTACTCTCAGGGCTATATCTTAGAACATCTCCCTCCGATTTTAATAGTAAATGGACAAGTTCAACAATCATGCCCTGAGAAAAGCATGGTGAGTGGGAGTTCAAACTGGACTCACAGAAGAAAGGTCCTGGGTTCTCATCTCAGGACCTCTCTGAGCACATGAGATGCATGCACATGTATGTGCACACAATCCAGACTGACTGGGACTGGGGACAGAGTAACAGTGTGAGGTCTCTGTTGGGGATGCTTCTTTCTCTCTTTTTCTGTCTCTCTCATGGAGAAAATAAATAGATAAACTTAAAAAAGAGAGAGAGGGGGCCACCAGGTGGCATGGTGACTAAGGTGTTGGATTCCCACATGGCCGAATATGGTTCTAGTCCCAGACCTGGCAGCTTGAAAATCACAACAAATAAATAAATAAATAAATAAATGTATGTTTAATCAGAGGGAGGGAGAAAAAAGAGAGAGATGCTGGTCCCAGAGGGAGTGAATTTTCTATATAAAGCAAATGATGCCAAGGCAGACACCATGGTGCGTTGACCAGATTGCTTCATTCAGACCAGCTCAGAGTTTCCTAGCTGTCAGGAGCGTTGGCTGCTGATACTTTATCACTGGATTCCTCTCTGGGGCTGCTCTTGCCCAAGGGGAGTGCCTTACCCAAGCTCACACCTCCTTCCCAAGGCAGCCCACATTTGATGAATAGTGGCTGTCAGGTACGAAGGCCCGGCCTCTTTGTCTCAATTTGAGACAATTCTGAAAGACCGATCCAGTGCAGGAGCTCACCAGAGAATTAGCTGATTCTATTAAAACTACATCACCTTATTGTTCAGCTTCCCTCTAGCCAATTCTGCTTCTCTCCCTTCTGGGTGTTATTCTTAAGCACATTCTCTGATAAAGTTCCTTCATATCACACCATTAAGATGGCTCTGAACTTGTGTTCTTTCAGTCTGAATGAAAAACTAGAAAGAAATATACTAACTCATTGAGTTATTTTCAGGGTCTTGGGGGTTTATTTCTAGTTTAGTTCCATGTGGTATTTCCAGCCCCAAGTTCCCTTCTGTTCTGGACCTGAGGCACACAGCCCTCCTTGTCTTTATTTCCACAGTCAATCTTCTTTTCCCTCCTCCCTACCACATAACTTTTCTGGTTTGTCTTATTCACATTTATTTATCTGTTTGAATTAAACGGAAATAGTACATAGGTACACTAGCAATAAGCATTGAATTTGATCACTTTTACACAAGTAGATCAAGGTACAGGACAGGTACACTACCTCATATGTATCCACCTGCTGCCGCCACAGACAGAACTATTCTTCTAAATTTTATCATAATTGGTTATCATAATTGGTTAATTTGGATGCTTCTAGAATTTCAGATGACTGGAATCTTATAGTATGCAGTCTTTTGTGTGTGATCTTTTTTTATTAAACGTAATTTCTCTGAGATTCATTCATGTGGTGTACTTCAGTGGTTTGTTCTTTTTATCACAGTATCATTTTCCTCTGTGTGAATATATTATTCTTTATTAGTTCTCATGTTGGTGAGCATTCAGGTTTTTTTAGTTTGGGGCTATTCGGTATAAATCCATGATGAACATTTTCACGCACATATTTTTGTGGACATCTCTATGCATTCTCTTGGAAGTACATCTAGATATGTTTTTAGGTCAGGAGACAGACATGTTAGCTTTAGCAGAAGTTGTCAAGCAGTCTCCATAGTTTTTGTGTGATTTCAACTATCCACGTGTGAGAGTTCCTTTTCTACATCCCAGCTCATGGTTGCTGTTGTTAGACTTTTACATTTTTTCCATTCTGATGTCTGTACTGAGATATTCATTTTGCTTTAGTTTACATTTGCCTGATTGCGAAAAAGGGTTTGCACATTTTCATTTGCCTGATGATACTTGGGTTTTCTCTGTTGGTGCTATCTTTTGCCCATTTTTGTCACTCACTCTTGCTCCATACTATTCCACATTCTGACTGGAAAAGAATGAACTTAAATAATAAGAAGAATCAAGACAGACTCTATCTCAATTTAAAAAGAAAGAATGTTATGTTTATTAAACTTACTAGTAATGAATGGACAGAGCAGAGACACACAGATACACATATTCCTGCCTTCTGCCATGTTGTAATGCAGCTAGAAGCACGTTATCAGACGCTGGCACCTGACTCTTGGACTTCTCAGCCTCTAAAAACGTGAGCTAAATAAACCTCTGTTCTTTCAAGTTATCTAGACTCATGTAGTTCTGTTATTAGCAACAGAATGGCTAAAATAGCATAATCATTTACATATAATCAAGTCTACTGAAGAGACAGGATAGTTGGAATCTGTCTTTAATTCCTAAAATTGCCAGAATAGATTTTAACAATCGTATCTCAGGTGCACTAGGGAAATAAGTACTTCTTTTATACTCTTCCAAATTCAAGATGTGTCTTGCTTACAGTGTTCCCAGAGCCCACTCATACTACTTTACATGTGAATATATGTGCCCAAGAAAAAGAGAGGCAATAAATACTCCTAGCTGTCAACAAAATAGGGGTAGAGAAACAGATTCCAGAAAAATCTCATCACCCTAGACTGGCAAAATATTTAAGTAGTTATATAAAACAGGCTTAAAAATCACCACCCCGGGGACCAGCAGTTAGCATAATGGCTGGACTTCCATGTAGTCAACTGTGGTTTGAGTCCCGGACCTGGTGGCTTAAACTCATGCCGGGCACATGTGCGTGTGTGCCCAAGATACCAAGAGGAGAATGGAGGAGAAGGGATTGTGGGGTGGCCATCCCCCCAGGGGGGTGATTTCTCGCTTTCTGTCTCTCTGTGTCTTTCTGGTGAGTGCATGCACCCTATAGCAAAAACCTCTCAAAAAAAAAGAAAAAAAAATCATCACCCCACAATTCTCAAGCTGGTATCTATGGATAAAAATATTAGAGATATATTAAATGTGAGCATTGGCCTGAGAAGTGTTTTCCAAACAATGCATTAAAATATCTTTCTTGAGATTTGGGATGTAAAAAGAGCCTGAGAGGTATAGCAGCTGCTTAGTGAATGGAGCACTATATCCCCCTGCACCCCACCGCACACACAAGTTTTGCTGTCTTTAACCTTCTTGTGAGCTTCTATTGTTCACTTCTGTTTAAAAGATCAGTCAGCTCCTTTCTCTCCAAATGTTGGCAGAGAGAGGGAAACCACATCTGCAACCATGGCAGCCCCAGACGGCACCAGCACACATCTCCTAAACTAAGTTGTGTTTGCATCCCAGTGACCTCCCACTCTTCTGAGAACTGACAGAATGCAACATATATTTCTTCCCAAATCTATGTTCCAAATCTAATTTGAAACTTAGCAAGTGTTGGCCTTATCTTCTCGATAGGGAAAACATAAAACAGGAATAAGAAACCCTTAATGATTTACATTCATTTGTCATGTTATTCCTCAGAGGAAAACTGAGAATGAAGACAGATTTATATGCCTGTTTCTAAAAGCAGACATGTCCAAATGGCTTTCTGGCATACATTTTTAAAAAGCAAGTAGAAAGTTTGATTGTTTTTTTATAAAATGACTTATTTAGATCCAAGAAATGCTCTGACTTTAAAAGTTTTAAATTTGGTCACTGTCCTATGCTGTTTTGCAACTGCCACCCTGTCCTACTGGAGGAATGAATGCTGTATTTCCAAAGTGCATGTCCTCGAAGCTAATGTGAGTGCTCAATCTTCCTCTTTGCCTTGTTCTGCCCTGCCCACCCCCCAGCAGCCTCACACTTCATTGTTCACAAGGAAAAACACTATAATTAGACAGATGTGGCTTATACATGACATAATAATAACTTAACATTGAACCTTGGCCACATGCCAGGTACTTTACATAAACTATTTCACTTAATTGGTAAAGTAAGCGATGTCGAGATTGCCACGTGACCAAGAAGGTTGCCGCAGGATGGTTAGGTCACTTGTTTAAGGTTAGCCAGCTGAGAAAGAATGAAGCTTGTTTTCAATCCTAGACAACCTAAATCTAAAACAGCACAATTACCCCCTGAACTGTCCTGCCTCTTATCATCCTGCGTTAGTTAATAGAGTTTTGTAATGTAACTTGGGGCAAAAAAGGGGCAAGTCTCTCTTAGTGCATGTAATTAGTCCCAAGTATTGAGTATTGGTTGGAAAACAAACGTTGAATTTACACTATAGACTGAACATGAATTTTTTATGCACACTAGATGAAGTTTGGGGAAGGCAATCAATCTGCACTGCTGTGAAACATTTTGGGAGAGCTGCAGCCCAGAAGGAAAGCTTTCCCCTTGTCTTACTCTGCTGTTTTCCTCAAAGGCAGGAAGGCACATCCAGCCAGAAACCTCCCACATTTTTTTGAAAGGAGTAATTGGATAGAGGAGAAATGTAAAAATCTTACATGCTAGCTGGCACATTTGGTTAAATACAGAAGAGAATTCTGGATTAGGAAGACCTGGGTCAAGCTGTGGGGAATGGGCGAGAAGGAGCTGTGCAGAGATGGAGGAAGAGTTAAAGGAAAAGTGTTTTAGCAATACTGAGAGAGCAGAGAGCAAGAGGAGAGAGCCCATGGGCAAAGGCAGGCAAGAGTTATGGAGATCAGTCATGGGGACTCAGCAAAAAGCCTGAACAGTAAACACTAGAGGAAAACTAGTAATAGGCACGGTGGGAACCAGCAGTTAGTGTAATGGCTATGTCGCTGGACTCCCACGTAGTCAACCGCGGTTCACGTCCCGGACCCAGTGGCTTAAAACTCAGGCTGGGTGCGTGTGCATGCGTGCCCAAGATCCCAGGAGGAGAATGGAGGAGAAGGGATTGCGGCGTGACCATCCTCCCTGGGGGGTGATTTCTAGCTTTCTGTCTCTATGTCTCTCTCTGTCTGTCTGGCGAGTGCACGCGCCCTATAGCGAATAAACCTCTCTCAAAAAAAAAAAAAAGTAATAGGCACGGGATGCAAGACCCATATCCTGTCTACTAGCACTTACCCTCCCTTCTAATCTCTTCAGTAAGAGCTGCTACACCCTCAGAAATTTAGGAAAAGGCATGTAATAAGCTGTCTCCAACACTGCAATTCCAAGAAGGCATCTATAAATATACCCTGTGGGACACAAGAAAGTAGAGGCTTCCACGTGTCCCGTTCATTCTTTTCAATGCCATCATCCACTCCTTTTGCCTGAACAGCATTTTTTTTTAAGCTGTGAAATTAGTATTCATTCCAAAGAGCAAATAAACTTACATGTATGTGAAGGATCTTCAAAAAGTTTATGCAAATATGTATTGTTAAAAACAAAACAAAAAAAGCTATGCATGGGTACCAGCAGATGGCATGGAGTTTAAGGAGCTGAATCCCACATGGCCAACTGTGCAATTTGAGTTCTGGATCCCATGGCATGAAAACACACAAAGTACATGTGTGTGCATGCCCAAAACCCTGTGAGGAGAATGGAGAAGAGATTGTAATATGGCCATGCCCCCTGAGGAGTGATTTTAAAACTATGCATGGATTTCCATTTTTTTTTTAACAAACTTAAATTCCATTTTTCCATGGACATTTTGAAGTCCCCTCGTGTGTGTGTGTGTGTAATAGTGAAATGAACATCTATATAATCTCTAGTCAGCTTAAAAAAATAGAAAGTAACTAGCACTGTGGATTCTACTTTATGGGTCTCACAAATTCCTTCCCTCTCCCTCCCCATGCAACTACTATTCCAAATTCTAGCTAAATTTTAGTTATTCATTGTGCTCTTTCTTATAGTTAAATCACTTTGAATATCCCTCAACAATACATTGAGTTTTTAAACTTTGTTTAAAAGAAACATACTAGAAGGACCAGCAGATGGCACAATGGTTACATTGCTGGACTCCCACCATAGTCAATTGCAGTTCAAGTCCCAGACCTGTTGACTTAAAACTCACAGTGGGGCTGTATGCATGCATGTCCAAGATCCTGAGAGGAGAATGGAGGAAAGGGGACTGTGGCATGGCCATCCTCCCAGGAGGTGATTTCTCACTTTCTATCTCTCTCTGTCTCTCTAGGGAGCACATGCACCCTATAGCAAAAATATCTCAAAACGAAAACAGAAAACAAAACAAAACAAAAAAAACCACTAGAGCCAGCCTCATTGCCTAATGGTTTAAGGGAGTTAGAGCTCACATGTCCAAATGACTGCTTTAATTTCTGGCTCTGATGGCTTGAAAAACATGCCCGGCATGTGCTTATATGTACTCCAAATCTTAATACAATGGAAAAATGGAGGAGAAGGGATTATGGCATGACTACCTTCCATTGGGGCATGCACTCTCTCTTGCTCCCTTTTTCTCTCTGGTGAGTGTATGCACTGTCTGCCAAATTAAAATAATAATAATTTTTTAAATGTATACTATAAATTTTCTCCTGAAATTACTTCATTATTAAGTTTCTAAGTGTCATGTATGGCGATCTATATAGTCACAGTATATCATTCTGTACTAATGTGTCCCATTAAATAAATGTAAACAAGAAGATTTTATCTTACTAATGATGAATATTTTGATATTTCCAGTTTGCTTTCGCAGTGTCATTGTTTACTTTCTCAATGTTGTCTCCACAGGCAAGTGTCTTTGTTTTATAGTCTTAGGAAGAAAATGTCTAACTCAGAGCGTACATATTTGTTGAACATTACTAGCCACCACCAAACTGTTTTTCAAAAGATTTAACTCCATTGCTACTATTATCATCAGTATATAAAAATATTTGTTTTATGTTCTCACAAACACTGTTTTTATCATACTTTAATTTTTCTCAATTTGATCAATACAAAATTGTATCTAATTGCTTTCTAGTTCCATTTCCCTGATTATATATAACATTAAGAATCTTCATATTTACAAGTTTTTTTGACTCTCTGTTTTTATTTTTTTTTTACATTTCAACATGGAATTTTATTTTATTTTAAAATTTTATTTTCTTATTTTTTAATTAAATCACTGTGTATCGTCACAGCATACAGAATGAATCTTCCCAGCATGAATATACTACATATCAGTCCAGTCAGACATTATCATACACATTATCATCAACAAATAATTTTCCATTTTTGTGTCCATTAAGTATTTTGTTTTCTTTTTTCCTTGATTCGTTCCCTTCTGCTCCCCCATTGCCCACTCTCCTCCCACACTGTCTCTAGTATCCACAGTTGCTGGCCATTCTTTTATATCTTCCAATCTTTTAGTTTCTGCCCTAGAGTGCAGACATTCAGTATATGTTAAATGGGGACATACAATCCCTTTCTTTCATAGTCTGGCTTGCTTCACTTAGCATTAAATGTTCCATATACATCCACTTTCTACCAAATGCCAGGGTCACATTGATTTTTATGGTTGAGTTGTATTCATAGTATCTATGTGCCACACTTTTTCAATCCATTCATTTGTTCTTGGACATCTGAGTTGATTCCATATCTTAGCAATTGTAAATAATGCCACTTGTGGGCATTAATTACTATGAACTTCCCTTTTATGATTGCTTTCACTGTGTCCCTTAGGTTATGAAAACTCATATGCTCATTATTATTAGGTTCAATAAATCTTTTTACTTTAACCTTAATTTCTTCAGTTGTTGTGAAGTCATTCAGGAGTAGGTTGTTTAGTTTCCATGTGTTTATGTATTTTGGCAGATTGATTCTGCAGTTAATTTCAAGTTTATTTCTACTGTGGTGGGAGAATATGCTGGATCTAGTTTCTACACCTTTGAATTTGTAAAGACTTGTTTTGTGCCCTATCATGTGCTAAATCTGAAAGCATTCCACATGAGAGTTAAAATAAAGTATATTTTGTGGTTGTTAGGTGGAAAGATATCTGTCAAGTTTATTTGATTTATGGTATCACTTAGATCCTGTATCTCTTTGCTCATTTTTTTTTTCCTAGATGATCTGTCCAAAGAATCATTGGGTGTTGAGAGCCCCAATGATTATTGTGTTGCAGTCTATCTCTCCCTTAGATCTAGCAGTCTTTCTTTCATGTATTTGGGTGCTCCATTGTTGGGTACATTGATATTTTAAGTGTTACATCTTACGGATGAACTAGCCCTTTTAGTACTATATGGTGTCCTTCTTTGTCTCTACTTCCAGCTTTCATCTTGAAGTCTCTTTCATCTGATATCAGTATCATGACTACAAACTTTTTTAAATTTCCATTTGCATGGAATACCTGTATGTATCCCTTTGCTTTCAGTCTATGTATGTCTTTACTTGTGAGATGCAAACAACACAAGGAAGGCTCCCGGTGTTTGCTATTGTTGTTTGCTTGTTTGTTTTATTCCATTCAGTCAGTCTGTGCTTTCATTTGAAGAATTGAATCCAATAACATTCAATATTATTATTGATATTTGTGGACTTATCCCTGTCCTTTCCTTAGCCATTTTCTTGGTTGTTTTGTGCCCTTATTTTTATTTGTCTCTCTTTAGTTTTCCTGATATAGCACTTCCTTCAGTACTTCTTGAAGAGCTGGCCTAATTTTCATAAATTGTTTAACTTTTTGTTTATCTGAGAATGTTTTTATTTCTTTTTCCAATGTGAAGGATAATCTTGCTGAGTATAGTATTCTTTTTTCTTTTGTTTGCAATGTGTTAAAGAATTATTCTATTTTAACTTTATTTATTATTATTATCATTATTATTTTCCAGTTTAATCAGAGAGAGAGACAGAGAGAGAGAGAGGAAGTGAGAAAGCAAGCCCACCAGGTTCGAGACTTGAACTATGATTGGCCATGTTGGAGTCCAGTGCCTTTAACCACCATGCCACTTGCCGGCCCCATGAATGTAGTATTCTTGGTTGGAATTGTTTTCCTTAGAGTTTTGAATATGTCTTCCCATTTTTTCCTTGCCTGTCTTATTGCAATTGGCAGATCTGATGTTAGCCTGATAAGATAGCCTTTGTATGTAACTTGACAATTCTTTCTTGCCATTTTTTTTTTGAGAGGTTTTCGCTATAGGGTGCGTGCGCTCACCAGACAGACAGAGAGAGACATAGAGACAGAAAGCGAGAAATCACCCCCCCAGGGAGGATGGTCATGCCGCAATCCCTTCTCCTCCATTCTCCTCTCGGGATCCTGGGCATGCACACACACGCGCCTGGCATGAATTTTAAACCACCGGGTCCGGGACACGAACCACAGTCAACTATGTGGGAGTCCAGCGACATAGCCATTACGTTAACTGCTGGTTCCCCTTTCTTGCCATTTTTAGAATCTTGTCTTTTTCTTTAATTTTTAACAATCTTCTTTTTTAAAAAAAATGTATTTAATTTTATCTATCATTACTATTTTAAAATTTGCTATAGAGCACATGTGTGTGAGAGAGAGAGAGAGAGAGAGAGAATGTGAGAAAGCAAGCAGCCAGATCTGGGACTCAAATCACAGTTGGCCATGTGGGAGTCCAGTGCTTTAACCACCATGCCACCTGCTTACCCTGAGGAGGACTTCTTATTTTGATTCTATTTAGTGTCCTTTGTGCTTTCCGAATTTGTATGTCTTTATGTTTCTCCAGATTGGAAAGTTTTCAGATAGTATTTTGGTTTTCTATGGCTTTACCAGCATCATCACCTTCTAGAATTCCTATTATGTGAATATTTGGGTGTTTAGTGGTGTCTAGTATTTTCCATAATTGATCTCCATTTTTTCATTCTTTTTTATGGTTAAGTCAGAGACTTTGTCTTCCAGATCAGAGACAAAGATTCTTTCTTCTGCATGGTCCAATCTGCTATTAATATATATTTTTGATATTTTCTTTCTTTCTTTAATACATTCAATCACTGTATATTATTATAGCTGGCATTATTGAGGCTGCCAAGGGAGAATTTTATTTTTTGGGTTGCATTCATCTCTTAAAGTTCTGTTTGATTCTTTTTTAGAGTTCTGTTTTATTCTTTTTTTAGATATCTCTTCATGGAATTCCTCCTTCATGTCATGGAATAATTTTTAATCATCTGTAGTTGGTTGTCCATTTTCTCTTGCATCTCATTGAGTTTTGTTACAATTACAGTTCTGAATTTTATTTCTGTCATTTTTGGTTTTTTTTTTTAGTTTTTCCATAGTTGATGAGGAGTTGCTGTGTTCTTTCAGGGGAACATACTTCCTGTTTTCCTCCTATTTCTTGAGGCTCTGCTTTTTATCTAGGCATCTGGTTAGACACCTGCTTTTCCCTACCAATTTGGAATAGGTTTCTGGGACTGTGTGCTTGTGCACTTCTCTGTAAACACTTTAGCTCCATACCACTTCCCTTTTAATTTCTAAATCTGTTTAATTCTGAAGTACCTGAGTGCTGATTTGAGAAAGCTAAGTTTGTACATTATGTGCGACATGTGGGCCTGATGAACTTGCTCCTCTCTGGCCCTGGAACATGCAGAGGCCCTGGCCAGCAGTAGAAGACCCAGCCAAACACTCCTCATACCTCACTTTCTCTGGAGGCAGTGCAGGTCCTTGCAGGAATAAATGGGAGAGATTCTATGACCCTGTCCTTTTCTCCCTGGCTCTGGGAGCTAGCTGCAGAGGGCCTGGTCGATGATGGAAGACCCAGCCTAGAGCTTGGCTAATAGAGGAAGACCCATACTTCTAAGAATTTTAAGTTTCTGTGAAATTCTGGCCATGTTTGCTTATTTCTCAAGTTTTTTTTTTTTTTGATTCATAGGAATTTGCTATATATTCCACATAATAACCCTTTGTTGGTTATATATAAAACAAATATTTTCTTTCAGTTTGTTACTTCTTTTGAAATCTCTTAGTGATGGCTTTTTTTTTTTTTGAGAGGTTTTTGCTAAAGGGCATGTGCACTTGCCAGAGAGACAGAGAGAGACAGAGAGACAGAAAGCAAGAAATCACCACCACCACCCCCCCAGGGGGGGATGGCCACACTGCAATTCCTTCTCCTCCATTCTCCTCTGGGGATCTTTGGCATGCATGTACATGTGCCTGGCGTGTTTAAGCCACCGGGTCTGGGGCTCGAACCATGGTCGACTACATGGGAGTCCAGTGACATAGCCATTATGCTAACTGCTGGTCCCGTGATGTCCTTTTGAGTTTATTTATTATTTCTTCAATGAGTAAGACAGACACAGAGAAAGTGGGAGAGAACAGCACCTTCAACTGGGTCTTACTCTGAGATCTACCCCTGGTCTTAGCCAACCCTGAAGCATAGACACACATGTGCCCCACATTGCCAGGGAGGGCTTCAGAGGTCAACCCGGAACCTTCCCATGTGGGTCAGCCTCACAGATGGCCATGTTTTACCACTAGGCTACCATCTGACTCTGATGATGTCTTTTGATAAACAGCAATTCCTACTTTTAAGGTAGTTAAATTTGAACTTCTGATTATTTAGTGTCCTTTTTAAAAATTCCTTCCTTCTTAAAAGTTAAAAAAAATATTCTTTACTATTTTTTCTAATAATTTTAAAGTTTTGCCATTTTTAAGTGTTTAATATATCTGGAATTGATTTTTTGAATAGAATAATCAGTTTCATTTTTTATGCAGAAGTCCAATTGTTCTGACATAAATTATTTATTAGCCCATTAAAGCAGTAAATGTTAGATATCTGCAAAAGTCCACTTTTCCCTTCATCCTGTGCACATAAATGCCCAGATCAACTACCTTTCCTAGCCTTTCTTGCAGTTTGAACAGGTCATATGACGTTATAGCCAGTTGAATGTGAGCAGAGAAGATGAGTATCACCTCCAAATCTGAGCAGAAAGACGGTGGCTTACCTTCTCAATACGTTTCCTCTCCCACCTGCCCATTAAATTGGTGTGTGTGTGTGTGTGTGTGTGTGTGTGTGTGTTTAGAGAAATTTTTGCTATAGGGCAAGTGTACTCTCAAAGAGGTAGAGAGACAGAGAGACAGAAAGTGAGAAATCACCCCCCAGAGGGGATGCTACACTGCAATCCTTTCCCATCCATTCTCCTCCCAGGATCTTGGGCACTCACACACATACCTAGCGTAAGAATTTTTTTTTTTAAAGGTATTTGCTATAGGGCATGTGCACTCGCCAGAAAGACAAAGAGACATTAGAGAGACAGAAAGCGAGAAATTACCCCCAAGTGGGGCAGGCCATGCCACAATCCCTTCTCCTCCATTCTCCTCTCAGGATCTTGGGCACACATGCACATGCACCCAGCGTGAGTTTAAGCCACTAGATCCAGGACTCTAACCATGGTTGACTACATGGGAGTCCAGTGATAGCCATTATGCTAACTGCTGGTCCCCCTACCATGAGTTTTAAGCCACCAGGTCTGGAACTTGAACCATGGTCGACTGTATGGGAGTCCAGCGATGTAACCATTATACCATCTGCTGGTTCCAAATTTAAACATGAGAAATGACCCAGATTTGATGATGGCCATGATAATAATGCTCAACAAATGGTGGAATGATGATTACAGGAGGTGCTGAATATCATCAGTGAAGCAGAAGTTGGCATGACCATTCATACTAGAACTGCTAATTAAGAGATAGATAAGTTTATTTTCTATTTATGCTACTATATTTTTGAAGTTGTCTGAAACTGTTGCTTCACTTCACCCTGATATAAGAATTGGTATCAGAGGTAGGGTGCTACCCAAAATTAAGAATTGCTGTTTATCAAAAGACATCCTCAGGGCTGGATGGCAGCACAGTGGTAAAACATTACATCTGTGAGGCTGACCCACATGGGAAGGTTCCGGGTTGACCTCTGAAGCCCTCCCTGGCAATGTGGGAAATGTGTGCCCATGATTCAGGGCTGGCTAAGACCAGGGGTGGATTTCAGAGTAAGAACAGATAGTGAAAATATGTTGATCTGAAAACCTAAATCCATATCATTGTCTTGTCAGACAGTCAGCAAGTGGCAAGATACAGCCTAAAAGGTTAATGATCCTATGATGTAACAAAATACTTGGCAAAATCATAACTTGCAGAAGGATTAAAAGCAGACCATGTTCCAACAAACCTTATAGATCTAGGAAAAGCAGTTAGAAACAATCAGAATGTTAGTGCACACTTGGTAGTTACTTATTGCCTTTAACAGGCTTAAATAAGATAATTGATAAGAAATCTGTACATTCTGGAAAGAAACAGCCAATCAGCTAGTTTTATAAGCAGACATGGAGTAAAATAAAAAGAATCCAGAAACTCGAAGATGTGGTATACAGTGGAAACATCTAGACAGCAACTGTTACTTGGAGCTTTTCTCAAAGCCATCCTAGGGTCAGGGTTAGCCACAGCCCCAATCTTCCTGGATACCTCCCAGTTTCAGAGCTAGAAAAGACAGGGGAAGTGCAGGCTTTGTAAGCCGACATTCCCATATGAAGCCCCTGCCCAGCTATTGATCTGATTTTCAGCTCTAACCACAGCCCCAATCTTCCAGGGCCACCTCTCAGTTTCAAGGCCATCCTATTAAACAAAACAAGGGATACTGGTCTTTTTGGAAAATATTAGGCTAATTAAGATTATTACATTTCCGTTCAAGTCCATTGTTGCAGATGGTCTCAAAATAGCTGCTGTTAAAAAAATAAATAAATAAAATAAAAGCAAGGTTTAGACCAATAAAAACAAAAATAGATGTAAGACTCATGTTCAGGGGACCACCAGATGGTGTAATGGTTACGTCAGTAGAATTCCATGTAGTCTCTCCACGTAGTCAACTGGCTGAGTGGCTTAAAACTCATGCCAGGTGTGTGTGAGTGTGTGCCCAAAATCCCAAGAGGAGAATGGAGGAGAAGAGATTTAGGCATGGTCATCGCCCTTGGGGGATGATTTCTTGCTTTCTGTCTCTCTCTCTCTCTCTTTGTCTCTCCAGTAAGCACACACACCCTATAGCAAAAAAATCTCTCTCTAAAAAAATAAATTAAGGGGACTAGCAACTGGCATAATGGTTATGTCACTGGATTCCCATGTAGTCGGTCATGGTTGGAGTTCCAGACCCAGCAGCTTAAAACTCACACCGAGCATGTGTAAGTGCATGCCAAAGATCCCCAGAGGAGAATGGAGGAAAAGGGATTGAGATGTGGCCATCACCCCTGGGGGGGGTGATTTCTTGCTTTTTGTTTCTCTGTCTTTTCAGAAAGCACATGTACCCCATAGCAAAAAAATCTCTTAATTAATTATTTAAAATTTAAAAATTAAAAAAAAAATCACGTTCAGAAAAGAGCATCATATGAAACTGGAAACAAACAACCTGTAAGTCTAAGTTTACTAGGAAATGGTATCACCGAAGAAACTATAGACGATACTACAAAAGATGTATGATTTAGGGACTATTTTTATGTGGCTCCAAACATCATTCTCCAGGCTTGTTGCTGTTCTGTGAAATACTCGATGTTTCTTTAATAAATTTTATTTGTTTTGACTCAATTAGAATAAATCTATTCTGCTTAAGAATTCTAACTGACATGGTCAATATAAAACAGGTTTGCACTCTAAGTCATTTTTCTGTTTTGTATCCCCTTGCTATATTTTCTGCAAAAGCTCAAATATAACAAATCAGTAAAAGAAATTAAATATTAAGAAAAAATGACCAGTAAAAATTGCCATTCTCATTCTTGTTATCTACCTATTGGGAGATAACATCTAGTTTCCTAGATAAAATCTAGTTTCCTTCTTTATGAGGAAAATGGAAATTTTATGGGAAAATGAAATTAAAGTACTAGTTTATGTTGATGCAACAAAATCTATGCAGAGGGTTTTTTCATAATATGTATTTTTTATTAACTTTTTGAAGGCCTTCATATTTCTACACCATTCAGATTTTTTCCTCTGTTTCTCCCCCACCCACCCTGGCAAACTTCTTTGTTCACATCCATCTGCAGAATATTCTCCACAAGTCCCACTTTGAAGGACTCACGAGACTTACTCATTCTCACAAAGATGTTTCTATCTTTCCCTTCTCCCCAGTGCCTTTTCAGTCTTCTGATAAGCTTCATTATCATGGTTATCAACATTCATTCTCTCAACAAATTTCCTGGGCAAATCCTGTAGGAATAATATTGGTAAATGTGGGAACAGATAGTGCAAATATTTTGAGGTGACAAATTGATGGCAGCTTTCAAATAGATTCAGAAAGTCTGTCTCAGACAGATTACTTTGAAATGATATTTTTAAAGCACTTCAATACAGCTTTATTTCAATTCAAGCCTTATTAAAAAAATAGACATACAGAGTACAACATAGACTGAAAGGATTTTCACAGACAGTTTTTTATGATCAATTTAATGGATGCAACAAATACACTCAAAACTGAGGTGGTTTTGAGATAAATCGAATCACTTTAGGTCATGATTTAAAACAACTGTCAACAAGGCTTGAGTTAATCAATTTTACTCTTCAGAATATTGCTTAATACAATCAGCCATCAATTGAACAGACACTGTGTGATAAATACTAACACAAGCTGTGTGCAAAGGGAGCACATCGAAGTATGTGAAGCCTTCCCAGAGGAAGTGAAAGGAAGACAGGGAAAAGATAAAAATCGGAGGAAGAGTTTTTTCATGTAGAGGAAAAGCACTGAGAGGCAGAAAAAGACATGGGGTTGTGAGAGGTTCAACATATCTGGTGAATAAAGTATCTGGGAGGGGAAGGGATGAAAATGACAAAAAGCTGGAGAGATAAGAAAAAATCTTGAAGGACATCATATCACTCATTATGGTTATGGTCGGGGTTAGAATTAGGATTTGGAGGGTGTTAGGGTTGACAGAAGGGAGACTTTGGGAAACTTTAAACAGAGAGGGGACATGACTGGGTCTGTCCGTGACTAGGTCTGTCTTCCAGGAAAGTTACTCCGGCTTTAGTGTGAAACCAACAGGCTGTCAGAAAGCGTCAAGGCGACCTTGTAAGAAGCCGTTGTAGTGATCTGAGCGAGAGGTTATGATGGTTTGATTAAAGAAGAGCTATATTTAGAAATACAGTAGCATATTTAAGGGCTACAAGGGGGCTTTAAAAAGTTCATGTTAAAATGGAATTAGAGTACGAGTTTTTTAATACCCCCAATTTTTTAAATTCATTAATTTTTTTTTCATAATACACAATTCTCATGAACCTTTTGAAGACTCCTCCTATTAAAGAAGCAGATTAATAGGACTAATTGAGTGATTGGACATTGAAGACTGAGAAAGAGAGATGACACTAAGGCTTCTAACCGACATGAGTGGATGCTGCTTTGGTATCCATTGAGAAAAGTTCCATAGAAGGAAGGGAAGACAGTGTCACACTGGAGGACATATGTCCCTCTTTTCTGATAGACTATAGGACCACGGGACAGGGTCATGCCTCTCTTGTTTATGGATGGATCCCAAGTGGTACCATACAAAATTACTACTCAATAAATATTTATCGGAAGAATCAGAAACCTAATATGTAGACAAGTAGTTCTGGAGTTTGGGGAAACGTGTTAGCTTTCTTTTACTGAGTAACAAATTTCCACAAATTAAGCAGCTTAAAACAACACTCATCCTTTAGATCACAGATCTGTAAGTCAGAAGGCCAGGTGAACACCAATGGCTTCCCACATGGGACCTTGCAATGCTGGAACCAAGCTGTTGGCCAGGCTGCACTCTTCCTTGTGAACTCTAGGACAAGAATCTCCCCCCAGACTCATTGAGGCTGCTGGTGGATTCCAGTTGCCTGTAGTCGAAGGTCTAAGGTCACTGTTTTCTTGTTGACTGTGAGACAGGGACACGCTCTCTGTTCCTAGAAGCCACCTGCATTCTTTCACAGCAGCAAGAGCATGTAGAGACCTCCTTAAACTTTGTATCTCTTTTTCTCTTCTCTTAATAAACAAAGAAAAACGTGCTTTTTTGTTGTGTATTTATTTAGTTTATGTTCATTCGACCACCGTGTATCATTACAGACTTGTAAAGTGAATTTTCCCAGCATGAATACACTGTATATTAGTCCAGTTAAAGATATTATCATACATGTTATCATCAACAGATAATTTTCCATTTTTATGTCCCTTAAACATTTTGCTTTTCTTTCTCCTTGATTCCCTTCCTCTCGCCTGCCCTGATTTCCTTTATAAAGGACTCATTTGATTGACTCAGTGGTCACTCAGATAACTGCTGTGTTAAGGTCAGCTGATAGGGCATTTTAATTACATGGGTAAAGCCCTTTTACCTCAGTACCTAGATTAGTGCTTTATTGAATAATCAATACGCAGAAATCTCTTAGAGCCATCTTTATATTTCTGCCTTGCTTTTGGGCCAGCAAAACAATTTAAGAGTTATACGTTGGGGCCAGCAAGTAGCATAGTGGTTAAGGTGCTGAACTCATGCATGGTCAACTACTGTTTGAGTCTTGGACCCAATGGCTTAAAACTCATGCCACACGCACGTGTGCATACATTTATAAAATTCTAAGAGGAAAATGAACTGTGGTGTGGCTATCCCCCCTGGAGGGTAGTTTCTTGCTTTCTCTCTCTCTATCTCTTTCTGTGTCTCTGGAAAGTACACGCACCCTATATCAAAAATCTCACTCTCTAAAAAAAAAAAAAAAAAAAAGACATCTTTATGGATATTAGCGGTTACTTGGTTACTTTAGCCAAATATAATAGGATAATTAAACTAATTGATATTTAAATTATTTTTAAGTGAGACAAATCAATATATCATTGGATATTCTTACTAATTGATGCATTTCTCTTTTTTTTCTTTTCTTTTTTTTGGGGGGGAGAGGTTTTTGCTATAGAGTGCTTGCACTCGCCAGACAGACAGAGAGAGACAGAGAGACAGAAAGGGAGAATTCCCCCTGCAGGCGGGATGGCCACGCCACAATCCCTCCTCCTCCATTCTTCTCTCGGGATCTTGGGCACACACGTACACGCGCCCAGCATGAGTTTAAGCCACCGGGTCCGGGACTCAATCCACGATCGACTATGTGGGAGTCCAGCAACATAGCCATTACGCTAACTGCTGGTCCCGATACATTTCTCTTAATAAGGAAAACATGTCTCAATTTTTAACCAATTTATTTATGAATGTGGATTTTATTGAATCAAAATAAAACCAAGACCGTTTGGTCATACTACACTCACTCAAAAATCTCTATCCTAAGGTTCTTTCCAGGTTAAAGAATTGTGAACAGTTACCCAAAGGCAAATTCTGAGTTCCATCACTGTCCTTGTTCACAGGCAACAGGTAAGTTTAGTGCATAGGGGAAAACACAGGCTCAGAGAAGGGCACCCTAGGAGTGGGATCTACCTCTTCGCCATGGCTTCAGGAAAGTGCGTACTGTCCATAGTTTGGTTTCCTCTTTTTCAGAGTATTAATGACTGTTATACTGGACATGTCTTCCTCATTGGCTGATATCCTCCTAAGGTTGTACCTCCCTTTTATGAGAAGAAAAACTTTACCATTGGTTCAATTCTTCTACCTTTGATAAAAATTAAAGGAGTCTTGAAAAAATTTTCTGTGCATGCAGAAACAGTAACTTTAATGCATTTATTCACAACAAACATTTGATATGCTCTCACATTTCTTTTTCTAAGGTGGGAGAAACAAATTGATGTGTGTGTGTGTATGTCTATATCTATGCCTACATATCTATAACTGTGTCTATATCTGTATTTATATATTGAGAAAGTGAGAGAGAGAGAGAGGCAAAGTTTTAGGGAAGTACCCACACAAATGGCAAGATCAATATTAGGATTTCAGCTATATTGTAGAAGTCAATTCAATTTAGTATAAACAGAAAGGGGATGTGTTGAAAAGACATCAGTAGCTTGCAGAACTCCTGGATGGGACGGTGAATCAGCCTTAAATGAAGCCAAGGGACCAAAAATTCCCTCCTCAACGCTAACCTGTCACATCCAGCTTACTGGAGAATCAGATCAGAATACAACTGTTCGGGGACCAGTAGTTAGCGTAATGGCTATGTCGCTGGACTCCCATGTAGTCAACCGCGGTTCAAATCCCGGACCCAGTGGATTAAACTCATGCCAGGTGTGTGTGCGTGCATGCCCCCAAGATCCCCAGAGGAGAATGGAGGAGAAGGGATTGTGGAGTGGCCATCCTCCCTGGTGGGTGATTTCTCACTTTCTGTCTCTCTGTCTCTCTCTGTCTGGTGAGCGCACATGCCCTATAGCAAAAACCACTCAAAAAAAAAAAAAAAAAAAAAGAAAAAAACTGTCCTATTTTATAAAAAAAAAAAAAAAAAAACAGAATACAACTGTCCTATTATATGAGCCAGAAAGAGGTTGTGACAGAGCTGGAAATAAGTGATCCCAAATTCTGAAAAGCCAGGACAGAGATTTTAAAACCTAGGTTGCTTTTTTCTTCCCTTTTGGAATTGTATTTTGTAGTAGGTGGCACAATGTAATGAACACACAGGTAGGTGGCTGCCCAGCTGAGGTCTACAATTTGCAGAGTCCCTTAAAGTGAGTTATGACTAGGTTCTGGTTGATGGCATTGCTTAGAACTGATGTGTACAACTTCTAAACTGTGCACTTAACACAATGCTCTTTAAGAGAAGGGCATCCCAGGGCCAGGAGACAGTGTAGTGGTCACGTTGCTGGACTCCCACATGGCTGACCACAGTTCCAGTCCTGGACTTGGTGGCTTGAAACTCATGCCAGGCATGTATCCTTGCATGCCCAAGATCCTGGGAGGAGAATGGAGGAGAAGGGATCGCGGCGTGGCCATCCCCCCTGGGGAGGGATTTCTCACTTCCTCTCTCACTGTCTGTCTCTCTCTCTGGCGAGTGCACACACTCTAAAGCTAAAACCTCTCAAAATAAATAAATATATAAAAAGCATCCCTTCCCTTTCCATTTTTTCATCTCTCAGTCATTGGATTTGTTTTACTGAATGCAACAACTGCGCTAGGATAGATACATGCAATTGCACCTGCACTATTGTCAGTGCTCCCTTCCCTGCTCGGCTGTAGACACTGGTATTGAATATACATAGGTTCAACCGCACATAGTGCTCTAGCTGGTTCGAATTAAGGTGGCCTATATATCAGAAGGCACCATATCACTGAGGTCTGGTATAGACTAAGTCCAATATATGATGTCCTGATCTTTAAATCTTCAGTGCCTAGCAGAGTACCTGGAATCCTGGTTGACCTCTGATCAAGAAGGGCCAGACTATAACCTATATCTCTCTACAACAGAAGCTAGGAAATAAAGAATCTGGTTTCCATGTGTCCTAAGAAGCATAAGGTAGGGGATTTTTGAAACATGAAAAGACTGTTCCCATGTTCTGTATAGTGAAGAAAGAATGAATAATTGCCACTACAGAAATAGCATGTATAAACTACTTTCTCTAGTGCCTGAACTAAGAGGTGATTCATAGACTCTTAAGTGATGAAATGGGTGCTTAAATCAAGAAATTAACAACATGCTCTTGTCTTAGCTTCTTATCAATATTGGAAACTCCTCGTGGGGCAGGTAGCTTTCTCCAGACTCCAGATTATGTGGTGGAAGCCCTGCTAAGTATCCTACTCCTTGTCAGTTCCCTCCTTGCTTTTTTCATTGCCAGAGGCACATGTGCTCACTAGAGAGAGACAAGACACCTCCCCCTCATTGGTCATAATCATTCTGAAATTCTTTTCCACCAATTTTGCCATCCTGTTAGGATTTTTGGCTTCATGCACTTGTGCCAGGTGTGGTGGTTTTTTTTTTTTTTTTTTTTTTTTGCTATAGGGTGCATGCGCTCACCAGACAGACAGGGAGAGACAGAGAGACAGAAATCGAGAAATCACCCCCCCAGGGGGGATGGCCACACCATAATCCCCTCTCCTCCATTCTCCTCTAGGGATCTTGGGCATGTACGCACACGTGCCCGGAGTGAGTTTAAGCCACCGGGTCCGGGACTCAAACTGTGGTCGACTACATGGGAGTCCAGCGACATAGCCGTTAGGCTAACTGCTGGTCCTGTGCCAGGTGTGTTTTTCAAGCCACCACTGAGGCGGGATACAAACTATGTTTGTATGGTGGGCCATGTGAAACCTGGCTCCCAAAGCACAGTCCTAAACTACTGCACTGCAAGGTGCCGTTTTACCAGGCTGTGGACCCCTTTCCTTAGGTTACTGCCTCTGTTTAGGAACCTATTCTAACTCAGACTGTACGGAAGGGCAATGTTACCTCCTGCCTGACTTCAAGCATCTCACTGCCTGAAGACCTCTGAGACAGCTGAAACAGACCTTGCTGGTTTGCCTTGCCCCCAGGGGCTTCTGGCTATTGTTCTATAGTTAACTCTTATTGCTGAGTCAGAACACACAAAGCTTTTTTTTAAAATTTTTTTAAGGGTCTTGCCACATTGCATTGCAATTTTTCTGCCTCAGTTTCCTATCTAGGGACACAAGCACACTCCACCAGGTTTGGCTCTTTCTTCTTTTGAAAAGTTTTTCTTTTTTTTTTACGCTTTCTTTCATGAGAAAGAGAAGGAGAGAGAGAGAGAGAGTTATGCCCAATGGGGTTCTCACACTAGGAAGCACTCCTAGCTTCAACAAGGCCATGATCGTGGGCATTTGGATGCACAAGGTTAGGGAGGTCTCTGGATGCGAATGTGGAACCATCCCATATGAATTGGCGTTGCAAAGCACTGCATTGCTGCTGTGCTGCCATTCACGCCTCTCTTTTAAACAGCTCCCAATGTTTCCCAACCCACTCTGAAGCTTTCTCTACTCTTAACTTGACTTCCCAAATTCCTGGGATTATAGGTGTATGCCATAACACCCAACCTTTGTATTAGACTGGGAATCAAACTCGGGTTTCCTATGCGGTCTTAGGCTGTGGAGAACAGTGGTTTGGTTTAGCAGCATATGCCAATGTAACTGGGCCAGAATTTGTAGTTTGATTCTATTTCTTTCCATTTTCACTTGCCTATTCTATTTTTTTTTGTGGATTTTTCCTGTAGGGTGTGTGCACTCACCAGAGAGGCAGAGAAAGACAGAGAGACAGAAAGTAAGAAATCACCCTCCCAGGGAGTAGATTTCCAGGATGGATGACCATGCCGCAATCCCTTCTCCTCCATTCTCCTCTTGGGATTTTGGGCACATACGCACACACATCCAGTGTGAGTTTCTAGCTTTCTGGTCTGGGACTCAAACTGTGGCCAGCCATGTGGGAGTCCAGCTCCTTAACCACTGAACCACCTGCTAACCCCTCTACTTGGCTATTCTACTGTTGATCCTGTATATTTTTTGTAATTCTGAGAGCAAGAAAGTGCCTTAAAGTGTGGCTTCCAGGAGCTTAGAGCAGTTATTTAATGTTATATAAAGCTAGAATCGCCTCAGAGTCATACATTTGCTGACTAGATAACTTGAATTCCATAGATCTTTGGTAACACTGGGAAATCGGCAATTTTGAAAAAGCTGCTCAGGTGAACTGTGCTGTGCATCCCAACTCCAGAATCATTGTGTTAGAATGATGTGAGTTCTACTGAGTGGTAATCACAGATGTACAGGATGTGATTTAGGGTAAGGTATCAGGAACTCAGGTGCAGCTATTTAACCTCAAGCTTAATTAGTTGAAGGAATCAAAAGGCAGTGGTATGGGATCATCATTTAGTTCCTTCCAGTTTGGAAGTTCTCAGATACGTGATCAAATGCAGAACTTTTCGAAAGTCTTAAGATTTGGGGGGAGGCAAGAGGAAACGGAACTTTGAGGTCAGGCAGGTATGATTAGTCACTTATTAGCTATGACACTATGATCAAACCGTAAGCTCTGAAAAGTGTCCTCATCTGAAAAGTAGGGACAACATTGGCTCCATCTTATGTCTATCGTAAAATTAAATGCAATAAAAAAAAGGTATTAAAAATTGCGTGTATTCCCTGGGATTGATAAAAAGACTAAAAGAGTTTAGATGTGCAATGCAGTTAGAATTGTGCAAATTATAAGACTGCACATGTTAGACACCCATAGATGTCACTTCCTTCTCACTTGCTCTTTGGATATTTAATCTACCAAGGTACTTAAAGCGGAAAGGTCCTAAACTCAATGAAGGTGTTAAATTGGTTTTAACTGGCTGAGTGATTTTGAACTCTTCTTTTATCCCTTCCAGTTTATTTAAATGACTTATTTCTTTTCTCTGTTGCAAGTTCTTTTGACTGTGATAGGGAGCGCAATGAACGTTATGCCCCATTTAGTACATAAAGCTTATTCACTGAGTATTGTTAATCTGCTATTTTACTAGCTAGGTGCTCTCTGCTGTTTTTGTGGATAGGATAATCGGGTTGCCAGTGGGACATGGTAACCATGAAAGACAAATGAGCTTAATGTATGGTCTGAATTAATATCAGCTGCTGCCAAATTAAGAGAGGAACCACAAACACATTTCTCTAAGCACAAACGAAACAGGTTATAGTGTCAACGGTGGGATTGGTAATTAACCCGTGGAGAGTTACAGATGGCCAATGACTCATTGATTTAAGCAGAGGAAGTTATCTCTAGGAATGTGCTATGCTGGACCTTAGAGGCTATAATGGATTTTCACAATCATTTCTTGGGAAACTGATTACATGCCACTTCAGCAGAAATGAGACTAAGCCTGAATAAAATTGACAGGGAAAAAAATGTAGTCTTGACCTCAGAAGTTCATCTGGCTCAACGCTCTCAGTGTAAAGATGAATTATGAGTATAAACATTTTAATTACATAAAGGTAATATTAAAGGTGGGTAGTCCAAGCTTTGGCTTTTACTGATACATCTAAAATTGAGTATTTGGTGATTGGAACTTCTACATACATTTACAAACATTTGTTGTATGTTACAAAAAAAAAAATGTCTAGAATAGGGGACAGCAAGTGGCATAATGGGTAAGGAGCTTGACTTCCACATGGCCAACTACAGTTTGAGTCCTGGACTTGTTGGCTTGAAAATCATGCCAGGCATGTGTGTGTGCGCACAAAATCCCAGTAGGAGAATGGAGGAGAAGGGATTGTGTGTCGCCATACTCCCTGAGGGATGATTTCTCACTGTCTCTCCCTCCATCTCTCTCCAGCGAGTGCATGCATCCTATGTCAAAACCAAAGGCAGAAACGAAAAAGCCTGGAATATTGCAGTAGATGTAAGTGCAGTGAGCAGAAAGATTAAAAACATGATGGCTCAGGAAATCTAGGGTTTTCATCATGATTGTCAAATCCTACACGTCTTATACCTCCTGAAGGGTAGGGAGAGCTAGGCAGTTAACAAAGTGGACTGTGAATCCACACAGCCTGGGTCCAATTCGTGGCTCTGCCTCTTAATAGCTGCCTGTCCTTGAGCACATTGCTTTTGCTTTCTGTGCCTCATCAGGTAAAAACAGATAATGGCATCATAGTAACTAATCCCCAGGCAACATTAAATGAATTGATAGAAAGAATTTTGAAAGACATTGATATGTAACAAGCAATATGCAATATTAACTTTCTAATGTTTCAAATGCAATCATATTAACTGAGGGACTCCAGGTTTTGTTGTTGTTGTGTGTTTGTTTGTTCAGTTTGCTATACAGAACGCACATGTGAGAGAGAGACAAATCATCTCCTAAGGGGACGGCCACACCTCAATCCCTTCCCTATGCTCTTCTGGGATTGGGGGCTCACATGCACGTGTAACTGGCATATTTTCCAAGCCACAGGTCCAGAACTTGAACTATGCACTCAGCCATGTGGGATCCAGTGATAACCGCAACACCTGGCTAGCTGGGTTATCAGTTTTCAACCACTTAACAACTCATGACAGTGGAAGAGATTTCAGGAAATGGGGCTACAGAGCAGAACCTGGTGATGGGCTTCTCATGGATGGTCCATATTATGAAAATACGTGTGGTCCTAGGGTGATCTTCTATATTCATGAGTATTTCTTTCTCTTTGTAAAACTCATCTAGAAATGAGTTTTACAATATTGTTCTTAATAATAATAACAAATACTTGCTAGGGTCATAGAGCATAGTTCTTATAATTACAACACGTGGTTATTAAAACCAAGGTTCTCATCTTTCGGTCTGAGAATCTCTATTCTAATATGTCCAGTGCCTTGAGTCCTTTTTTGTCTTTCACACACAGCCCCTGCCTCCACCCAGCCCCACTTTGCTCTTTTCCATTCTGTGTATATTTTAAGTATACTTTTTTTTTCTATAGGCAAAACTATTACTTTAAATAAGTTGAATGGCTTTGGGGCTATCTATTTAATGATGATCATCGAAGTATGGTCATATAAGACATTTACTAACCTCTGGCAAGATTGTGGGCCCCCCTCTAATTCAGTCTATTCTCCATAATATATAATTCAAGTGAAAAGATTATACCATAAAATTAGCATAACAAAGTTAAATAAAATTCTGACTTTCTCTCCATTCTAGTGCTTTTGCATGTCTTTGAAATATCATGTACAAAGTATTGTGAAGTATAAAATTTATCATTTTCTATACTTACATCTTCTGGAAAATACTTAGTCAAATTTCACTTTATAGACCTAAGATTTCATAACATTTAGAAGACTAACAACTTTTTCCTTCTTGTGGGACATGAGAAACTCGAAAATGAAAGCAATTGTCATCTGGAAGAAAATAAATCACACAATTAATTTCTATAAAAGATAATACTTCTCATATTGCAACAAATGAATTATATAACACTTACAAAGTTCCTGTGAGAAATCACTGCAAAAAATTGTGTTGACTTGCTGTTTCTATTTAATATTACTATTTTAAAATTCTGTGAATGGATGCACCCATTGTTAACAGCCTTAAAGGGTATAATGAAATGTTCATGGGACTTCATCATGTCCAATCATGTATTTTCTAATACAGGTTTAAAATGGGTCCAAATATCCACTCCATTTGGAAACAAATGTGTTTTTATAAGTCAGACCATTTGTGTACACATCCTAAAAACTTTGTAGTCCATTTCTCCTAGGACAATAAAATAAGTCGCACCAGCAGAGAGGTGAAAAATCATATGTTAACATATACATGCTGGGTATACAGTTGTATCACACTGTTTAAAGTAAAAACTAAACAAATGTGAGCAATAGCCCTTGGCCGCTGCCTGTTTAGAATTTCCTACTTCATTTACTTTTCAAATTTATTGTTGTAAAAGTAAAATTAGGCCTAGTCAACAGAAGGGAAGGCATGACTCCAGTTTGGCAGGTAACTGACTGCGATTCACCAGTGCCTTGTCAGGTACTCAGGTTGCTTCTTGCTGTTCTATTATCCGATAGATGATGAAGCAGGAAGACTGTAATGTCGAGCAAGGAAGAAAAAGAAGGAGA
>NW_006159904.1:3211547-3212768 GCF_000334495.1 Tupaia belangeri chinensis | reverse complement strand
GGGAAAGAGAGGAAGAGACAAAGAAGTAATTCACAATCTTACTCACACCAGGTGTAAGATTGTGGATTGCCCAAAATCCTGAGAGGAGAATGAAGGAGAAGGGATTATGGTGTGGCCATCTCCCTGGAAAATTAATTATCAATCTCTCTCTATCTCTCTCTCTCTCTCTCTCCCTCCCTCCCTCTGGTGAACGCACATGCCCTACAACAACAACAACAACAATAACAAAAAACTCTCTAAAAAGAAAAAAAGATGAAGAAGTGGAAAAGGGAAGAAGAGAATGGAGAAAAAGGAGAAGAAAAACTAAAAGGAAAGAAGAAAATTCATTGAGTGTAAATTAGGTGCTAAAATACTTTTACCACAAACTCTTCGTAAAGTCTATATGAGGAATGCACTTTTATACCCCATTTTACAGAAGAGACATCAGAAGCTGAAAATCTTTCACCGGATCACATTAAGAGAGATCCCTTGCATCATCTGTGTCTTGTTGAGGTATTTTTCTGACTTCTTCAGGCATATTTCATGATCTCCCTCATCTTAATGTCTCAAAGCACTTGATACAATGATCATGTTGCTGTGAGTAGCTGATTACATTCACTCTCCCTGAAAGTGTAAGCTCTTCAAGGGCAGGGGAGGTCTTGCTCATCTTCCTTGCTTGGTGCCTAGCAGAGAGTAAATTAGCAGCAAATACTTAGGAGGAAGATGGAAGAACTATGAAGTGGTAGAAGTGTGATCATTTAGTGTACAAAGAGTTAACAGTATTCTAACAAGTCCATGACTCATTTCCTTTATTGTAAAATGCTTGCCTGTATAAACCTTTAAAAAAAAAAAAAAAAAACAACTTTGCTAGAGGCCACTTCCCCAATTTTTAAAAATAGTAATTTTGGGAAGAAGGTTCCACATGGCTCCTGTGATTTAGGTATTTCAGGGCACACGAGAAATGAAGATTTTCTATTGATAATTCAGCCTCCAGCAAACAAGCTAGCGAAGAGGCCAGGCCTTTACAAGAAGGTTCCACATGGCTCCTGCGATCTAGACAGATCTAAGAGCACTGTAGCTAAACATCCAAATACTAATACGGTTAAAATATTCCTCAACATCTACTGAATCTGCTGCACCAGCAATCACAACAGAACGGCAAAGAGATTCTAGATCACCTCTGTCTGCTTGCTCCTGAACATTCAGACTGAACTTCAAGAATTTGAAAGAAACGCACCATCC
>NW_006159904.1:3179669-3210450 GCF_000334495.1 Tupaia belangeri chinensis | reverse complement strand
TCACCATTGAAAGTAGTTAGATTATGTAAGAAATTGTGTGATCAATACAATGTGAGTGAGAAAGGAATGGAAGACAATTGTAGACACCAAAGATAGTGTGAGAAGAGGATGGGAAAGGACAGAGGGTCAGAAAGAGGGGCAAAAATAATTCTAGGAACTAGAAATGGAAAATTTTTTATAATATGCATGATTAAGTCACTATGCAGTATATACTGGATGGGAAATCACATTTTGTATGCTGTGATGATGCTTAGGGAAAAAATGTAAATTAAGTTACAAAAAAAAAGGTTTCAGGAAAAAAAAATATATCTATTCAATGACTGCAGTAGGATATGTAGCCCCAGCTAGGTGCTACTTTATAGGATGCGTAAAGTTAGACTTGTGCTCATGGAAATGTGATATCAGCTGTGTTTGCTATGAAAATATTTAGATTAATTAAGGTCTTTAGTAATTCAATAAAATGTGGGGGGAAAACAGTATAGAAAGCAAACATAGATACCAGAGACAGTATGGGAGGAGAGTGGGAGATGGCAGAGGGTAAGAGATAGGGAATCAAGGATAGGGGAAAAAAAGCAAAACATACAGAAAACAAGAAATGGAAAATTATTTGCTGACAATAACATGTTTGTTGATGTGCTTGATTGAGACAATATACAGTGTACTCTGGATGGAAAATGTCATTTTGTATGCTGTAATGATGTACAGTGAATGAATGCAAATAAATAAATTGAAATTTAAAAATAAATAAATAAAAATAGTAATTTTGTTTATTTTTAAAAAGTATCATTACTATCTTATATAAGCTTAAGTAAATATTCTCGTTGAATTATTACTAATCTTCTGTACAGACGATTTCAATTAAAATGGCTAACCTATTTTGTGCATGGCCCATGGCAAGAAAATATGATTCTCAGCTCCTTTAGAAAAATATACTGAGCATCAGATGCTTAAAGTCTGTTTAAATATGTACATAGTTTTATAAGAGAATTTGGAAAGTGCTTATATTAATTCTTTCGGTCTGCCACTCTGTAACAAAGTACCAGACTGGGTAGTACAAGCAGCAGAATTTTATTTTCTCACAGTTCTAGGGCTGGAAGTCTAAGATCAAGGTGTCAGTCAGCTCCTGCTCTTCTGTGGCCTCTGTTTTGCAGATGGCCGTCTTGGCTCATTCATGATATCGAGGACCTTAACCTGAAGCTCAGTTCATCCCACACTGCAGTCAGCTTACCAGAGGAGGCCGCTATGGTTTGAATGTGTCTCCCAACAATTCATGTGCTGAAATTTGGTTGTGACAGTAATCAAATGTAATCTGACTGTGGGATTAAGACACTGGACCTTGGGACCAGCAGTTAGCATAATGGCTGTGTCGCTGGACTCTCATGTGGTCGACTGCGGTTTGTGTCCTGGACCTGGTGGCTTGAAACTCATGCCGGGCACGTGTGCATGCGTGCCCAAGATCCCAAGAGGAGAATGGAGGAGAAGGGATTGCGGCATGGCCATCCTCACTGGGGGGGGGGGGGGGGGGGGGTGATTTCTTGCTTTCTGTCCCTCTGTCTCCTTTCTGTCTCTCTGTCTCTCTCTGTCTGGTGAGCGCACGTGCCCTATAGCAGAAACCTCTCCAAAAAAAAAAAAAGACATAGGGCCTTTAGGAAATGATATGGATTTGGTAAAGTCATCAGGGTGAAGTCTCTATGATTGAATCCTGTTGGACTTTTAAGGAGATACATAGAGACACAGGCACAAATTCAGATACAAGTTCTCTTTTGCCCTCCCTGTATGCCGCCCTGCACCGCTGTGAGAATCTGTGGAGTCCCCACCAACAAACCCTCACCAGATGTGGTCCCTTGACCTAGAACCTCCAAAACCATATGATAAATAAATCTATATTCTTTATAAATTTCCCAGGGTGGTATTCCGTTCTCAGCAACAGGAAACTGGATTAAAACAGATTCAATTCAGCCTATAACAATATTTTACACCATGTTCATTGTTGGTATTCCTTCTAAGGGATGTCTCTTAGAAACAGAAGCTATGAAACAGCACTGAAGCTCTCTACTCAGCAGAGAAGGCCTGATATGGATCCTAGTAGACCTTGGGTTGGGCTCTTATGTTGGATGGGGCCTGGGAACCAGCAGTTGGTGTAATGGCTATGTCACTGGACTCTCATGTGGTCGACTGCGGTTGGAGTCCCAGACCTAGTGACTTAAACTCACTCTGGGCATGTGTACGTTCATGCCCCAGATCCCTAGAGGAGAATAGAGGAGAAGGGATTGTGGTGTGATCATGCTCCCTGGGGGGGTGATTTCTTGCTTTTTGTCTCTCTTTCTGGTGAGTGCACGTGCCCTCTGGAAAAAAAAAAAAAAAAAAAAAAGATGGTGCCTGCTAAATACACAGAATTTGCCTAGAAATCCGAAATTTAGCTTCCCATTTTTAAAAAGAACTCAGGAATTTTGTGCAATGATGGAATGTGTTCTCTTATGAATTTTTCTCCAGATTTATCCTGGTGCCATGAGCACTGGCAGTTGTGTCTATAAATATTATAATAGGCAGAATGATACCTAATAAGCCACTTTATCATCTCAGAACTATGACAAAACTATGAAGTTGTATGCTGAGCAATGAGCCGTGTCCAGACACTATTGGGCAATGGTAATTGCCATAGGGTTGGGTCTCTACGCTAATAGATGCAAAACTTCCCTGCAGACAGAGCAAGACAGTTCATCTGATACGTGGTGTCCATGCAAGAACTTCCCTAATTAGTGACCAGAAGCAGCCTGTAACATCCCAAATGCCCTGAAAGATGCCTGCTGTGTAAAACTGTCCCCTGAAATGATGACATTGTCCTCTGTCTATTTGCAGTGTCATTAACAAGTTAAAATAAAATTCTTTTGACAGGTGTTTTTGTTTCATGACTAAGAGTTGATGGCTTTGTGAATTGCAATGTGTTTTATGAGCGCACATAACTCACCAGACTATGTGCTGCTTCTTCAATGAGGCTCCAACTGAGGAGGTCAGACAGAGACTTACACATAAACACTCCTATTCGCCTACAGCCTCTGTATAACCAAAATGCTCAGTGTGAAAGTGGGGACAACAAGCCTACTCCTCCTGGCTGCCATCTGCTCACAGCCACCCCTGAGCCAGGAAGTAACAGGATGAGAAGCAGCTCACATTGAAAGGAACACGATCTATTATAACTCTTGTCCTAGCTTTTGAAAGAGCGAAATAGCTAATAAAATGATCAAAGGTGCTTTGATATGTCTCATTCTAGCTTACACGGCTGACTTCTTTTACAGCTGCCAAGATGAATCAAAGACCGATCTCTCTTAGAGTTTCTACAGAGAGAGGCACTCCAAAGGGAAATGGAATCTGAGAACTTTCTAAAATGTATTCCAACTTTTTTTTTTAAAGGAAAAAAAAAAGAAAGGGAGAAAGAAAGAAAACAAGGTTTGGAAAAAAAATATATTGTCTGGAAAAAAAAATGAATTGCCCTGGAAACCTATTTTCTCACAAAATTAGTTTTTTATTTACCCAACTTGTTCTTGAGATAGTGGTAGAAACAGACCAATTTTAAACATGTGTAAGTGAGAGAGTCAGTCCTCTCTCCATCCTGTATTCATGCTCATTGAAGAGAGTGTTGCTTCTAGACATGCTAACTTCAACCGCTTCTGAGAATAATTTTATTTTTCATGTTAAAAAAATAAGACATTTGGGGACCAGAAGGTGGCATAGTGGTTGAGGTGCTGGACTCCCACATAGCTGACAATGGTTCCAGTCCTGAATCTGTTGGCTTGCAACTCACATTGGGTACATGTGCATGTGTGCCCAAAATCCCAAGAGAAGAACAGAGGAGAAGAAATTGTGGTATTGCCAACTTTCCAGGGGGTCTCTCTCTCTCTCTCTCTCTCTTTGTCTCTCTGGTGAGAACACACACCCTATAGCAAAAAATCTCTCTCAAGAAGAAAGGCATTTGTATGTTTAGATCAATAATAAATAAGATGTATTTAGAATGCTAGGTGAGCCAACATATTAATTGGTTTATCAAAAATGATTTTAAGTAATGCTTTAGAATTATGAATTAGGCCCAGCCTCTGTGGCATAGCTGGTTGCATACTGGACTACATAGATGGAAGCCACCTGTGACCATAGTTTGAGTCCTTGGTCCAGTAGTCCTTTGGGTGTGTACATACCTGTTACATGCTCAGGATCCTAGTGAGCCCAAGGACTGAAGGCAGGGGATCATGGCAGTTCCAAACCATTCAGAGTGTCTCTCTCTGTCTCTCTCTGTCTCTGTCATTTGCACACATGCTTTGTCATGAACAAAAAAATAGAATTATGAATTAAATGTATTTGCGCTTCAGTACATTATACATAATAGTTGAAAATTACAAAAAATCTCTGACCCATAATCCATTAGAGTAAGGAATACTTTACCCCTAGTAGTTCACAAGCAATGACCGGGGGGAGCCCAGAGTATCTGGCATGAGCGACATCCATGGAAGATAAGCAGCAGTAAACCATGTCAGCTTTCTCTGTCCTTATAACCTTAGGAAAGGTCATTTATCTTGCCTCCCTTCCTAATTGACTTTATTTCTCCAGATTTTTTATGGTCCTTTCGATATCCAGAAGAGGGAAAGCAACTCTAGGAACAGATAGCATCTCTTACATTTATCTCTGGTGTAATCTTTCTCCTGACTTTTAGACCTTGTTTCTAAGACCTCCGAGACAAGACTATAGAAGAAACACAGGCATCCCAAACCCGTATTTCACGCCTAAACTCGAATCTCTCTCTTCCCTCTATTGACTCTTCTGGTTCTCTTAATTAACCTAATAGCTTAATTAGACCCTCCAAATCATCCTGGTTCCTTCCTCCATTTCTTTTTCCTAGATATAATCACATTGTTCTCAAGTCCTCCCCCCCCCCATATCTATTGCTGCTAATTTGGTTAAAGTCATCAGCACTTTATTTTGTTTGTTTCCTTGTTTTATGGTTGAGCTTTTGTGGGGGCCAGATGCTAATATTAATGGATTTGCATCTTTGTTTTACAAAATCTTAGTACCTACAAATATGACAGCATCTGTCCTAAGCCATGAGGATACAGAAATAGAGAACACAGGCCAGCCCATGGTGGTTAAAGCAGTCGGATCCCACATGACTGACAGCATGGTTCAAGTCTCAGACCTGGAGGCTTGAGAAACATACAGGCATGTGTGTGTGTGCACCCAAAATCCCAAAGAGAAGGAGAGATGAAGAAGGGATTGCAGTGTGACTATTCTCCTTGGGGGGAGAGGAAGAGCTTTTTTGCTTCCCATCTCTCTCCTTCTCTCTCTCTGTCTCTCTCCAGCGAGTGCATGTGCCCTCTGGCATAATTAAATATATAAAGAAAAATAAAGAAAAAAATTAAATATACATCAAAATGACTGGCAACATAGCAGGTGAGAAGTACCAGCACATTTTGGAAGAAAGACAAATGAGAAGTTGCAGTAGCTTTACCGAGAGAAGAAAGCTTTAAAGAAAGAAGGATGCTTTACACAAAGAAAGAGGCTCACATGCTATAGATGACTAGAAAAATCTGTCTGATTTGCCCTCACAGGACCTCGGGGATTCTCAGAGCTTACAGACACAAGATGAAGTGGAAAAGAAGGATTGAGCAGAAGACTATACGTAGGCACCGGCTGGACTTCTAGATCTGTGGCTGTGTATCCTCTGTGTACATAGACCTTTGAGGCTCCAAAAGAAAACGCCTTCAGTAGCACAAGATTTAAGAAAGGTTCTTGAAAGAATTGATCAAATCTTCAAATATTTGTGCAAACTAAGCCACCAAATGGCTGAGAGGAGATAAACAGGCCGTGCAAGACGACTTGTATGGTCATCACCTAACTGAAAGGAATGTTAGCGCCACCCCCAAAGTCAACCCTTCTTTTATTTCTACTCACTATGTGAATTGATAAATAGATGTTTACTAAATGTTTGCTAATTATTAGAAATACATGCTTACTTTTATTTCTGTGGATTGTGTTTCAAACTATTTCCACTACTTACCTCCTCATGCTGGTCACTTTTTAAGTTCTGATGTGGTCTTTTCCTGTTACCAGAACGGCCTCTTGGCTGCCCATTTAACCAAATCTCATTACCGTACAATTATTTCTGGACACGTGTATGGTTTCTGAAATTTCCTCTTAGCTATAACTATGACTTTCTCAGACTTGTATTTCTAGTCTGGTATGAGGAATCTTCAGAAAGTTCATGGAACACGGGTCTCAGCAAAATTCTGTATAAATTGTAAAGTTTTCTGTACCAAAGTAAACTTGTACTTTAACTGTGTTTTGTCATGGACTTTTGGGTTATCTCTTGTGTAGTGCTTGTCAGTTTAAATGATGATTAAAAGAAATAAATGGAGGAAGAGGAAGAACGCATCTCATTTAGCTAAAAGATCAGTTACTCTTACCTCCCTGCTATGGCACAACAATTCTACTCTTATTTTTTTCTTTTAATAAAGTAAAAATTACAGAACTTTTTTTTCCAACAGAGAAATGTATGTTCTTTGTCTGTTAAATGTTTCTTCCCTTTGCCGCTCCTACCCACCCTCCACCAGCCGCTCCCTTCCCTTACAGTCGTGTCTCTGGTCTCTGTACTTATCTTCTCTAATATCATGTCTTTGGATCTTTCCATTTCTGCAGGAAAGTGCAGATATTCAGTAAATATTGAGTAGAGATATACAGTGTGTATCTTTCACATCCTAATTTTTAAGCAGTTTCTACTTTGGTAGCCAGAGAACTATAACTGGAACCGGAACTAAATTGCTGATTCAAGAGGCCTTACAATTTCCTGCTGTGGGGACCAGACAGTGGCCCAGAAATCAAATATAATATTCTGTAAGGCTAACTCACATGGAAAGGTTGTGGGCTCATGTACAGAGACATCCCTAAGTACACTGTACATACAGTGCCTGTGATTGGGTGCTGGCTGAGACTGGGAGTGGATCACAGCGTTGAGGTGCCCTCTTTCTCTCTCTCTCTCTCTCTCTCTCTCTCTCACTAACTCATAGAAGAAGTAAATAAATAAACTTAAAAAAAAAAAAAAGAATTTTCTACCGTGGAAATCTCATCCCTGGAGGACTATCATCAGAAGCAGGACCCCTTTTCTCCCTCTGTCAGGGTTCCCATTGGAGTAGTCAGTGTTCAACTTTTCCTTTTTATCAGGATGCATCTGACATGTGCAGGTAAAGGAAGTAGAAAGAGACAGAGGGTGTGATGGGTAAGTGGACATGCCTACCCAAGCAGGGTACAAGAATCCAAAGAACTGCATTGCTGGGGAGGGCCTAGCATGCAGGGTGAGTTTGTCACTCACTCTGCCATTAGAATTCATTTATTTTATTCCTTTTAAGTGGGGTTACAATTTATAGTTCATTCCTAGAGTGGTAACAGTGCACTGTTCAGCCCTCACAGTTTAGCCATGACAATCAGAGTGTAAACTTATTTTATAGAAACTATTAGACGATTATCACTTTCCTTATAACCCATCCTGGATCTAAGGTCAGAGAGTGTAACACTGAAAGAGTACTTTCTTTGGATCACTTTTGAAAACACTTATTGAGTCCCCACAGTCATGTGTGCCTTAGACACCAGGAAAGTATTTGAAATAGTTTCAAATTCCTGCTAGCATACATTTGCATTTGCTGCAGGCTTATTATAGCATACTCTTTATCAAGGACTGCTTAACTTATTTTCCAAATATTCTGAATACTGTTAGGATTTATCCCCCACACATATTTATGTTTAAATGATCATCAAGTGTTCTTTGAGAGATAAGTAGTGTGTATTGGTTCTCGACATCTGTCATTGCCAGAGCTCCAGGGAAAGGCTGTGTTCATCTGAACTCTCCTGTCATTGTAATCTTCTAAGCGGACATGACTTACACTGCAAGATTGCTAGCTCAGCAGGTGCAGGGAGGGACGCAGACCCAGGCAGGTGGTAGTAAAAACCTGGAGATGAACAAAGGAAGCATTCTTTCTACTCCTCAGGAAATGCCACGCGTAGGAAGGGAAGCATTGTCTTGGAGGCACGTGGACTTCATCATGGCCCACTGGGCAGAGCAAATCAATGCATTGTTGGCAAGGGGCTCAATGAACACTATTGTGGCTGTTTAATGACTTTGGTGATAGAGCAGGAGAAACTCCATCGGATTTCTATATCCTGAAATGCCCATTTCTTCGAGCAGCCCACCTGCCACCTTTCCCCTTCTGTGTCTAAGTAGATTCAACCTAAAGCTTTCCAAGGTTATGCAGACCTTTTTGAAATATCACCCAACTTCTTAATTTCTGTTTATTTTACAATATGCCAAAGTTTTATCTATATATAAGCACATGTGAGTGGAGTAAAGGAAAGAACAAGCTGATTTTCCAAAGCACTCACTGACTTAATTTATTTTTCACATACTCCTCACCTACCCTGAGTTATGTCTGTGTTCATAAACTAGGCTAGTTTGGATTTTGATGCTTTCTCACACACCAGGACACACAAATCTTGCATGTTACGTAGGCTTCTTAGATTAGGAGGATAACAAGTCAGTTAAACAAATGCACATTAAGGTGAGAGTGATAAATCAGATTATTTCTTCTTGTAATACATTATAAAAGAAAAGCCTGATGTTTTAGGGCAGAACAATTCCTACTTAAATGAGGTGATATCAAAACGTTCATGGAAAAATGGAATTAAAATATGAGATTATGCTGATGCTAAAAATATTGAAGTCCATGCATAGTTTTTCATAATATTTATTCCCCTTGAACTTTTTGAAGATGGTTTGTGCAAGACGATCTGTACCTTTGCAAGATATTTGATAAACCCTGCCCCTATAACCTCTGCTCTTTTTCCTCTACCCCATGTTCCCACATTGTGATAACCAGAAAGTGCTCCAAGTACTCTAGATTAGGATCCACCACTAAAGACAATCATGCTTATAATAGTGACAACTGGGGGCCAGCAGGTGGCGTAGTGGTTGAGGTGCTGAATTCCCACATTGCTGACTATGGTTTGAGTTCTGGACCTGGTGGCTTGCTTTCTCACTTTCCCTCCCTCCCTTTCTCTCTCACTTTCTCAGGAGAGCACACAAGCACTATAGCAAATTTTAATAATAATCATAACAATAACCAAATAAATAATTCTTTAAATAAATAGTAATAGTAATAACTGCAGTGATACTCTGAGTGCTTGCTGGGTACTAAACACTGTACCACATGCTTTATACTTAACTCTAGTTAAACTAAACTCTAATGGTGGAATTTCAGCCATTTGGTTGAGTCAATAATTGGGAGCCAATGAGATTTTCTGGAACTATTCAAATCACACAAGAAAAGTAAGCTATTCATGCTTTAGGCTGGGGCCTAAGTGAGGACACTCAATGAATTTGAACTCAAAGCATTTCTGCTCCACCATTTCATATTTCTGCAGTGAGGAAGACTTACCCATGGACCATACGGTATTCTTAGGGTTTACTTTAGGACATAATATAGCTGCAAAACAGAATATAGCTATTCTGTCTGCCATTGCCAAAACTTGTAACATGCCTGTCCAGTTGACACCCAAGCTTCCCTTGGTTGCCAATATGGCACTAATAGACCGCAGAATTTGCTCTGACAGCCCTCTGTGGTTCCAGCTGGCTTACCCCGCACTGGTTCAACAGCAGCCAAAGAATGTTGCGCTGATAGTGAGGAGAAAAATGCTCATAGAACTGTCTTTTGACACTAGTCCTGGCAGTGGGGGTTTGAATTCAGAGTCTTAAAAATCATTTTTAACCTGTGACAGAAAGAGAACCATTGAGAATGCCTCTGTTTTAAACAGTGGCTTCTTGCAAAAGCTTTGAGGTTCTGGGAACAATAATGAATATTTATACTGACTGAGGAATGTGGTCAGTGACTATATCCATTTTTCATATTAGAGTCCCAGGTAACATTTTTTTTTTAAAAGAGAGCTTCTGACAGCAAAAAATATTTCCAGCTCAATGTTCTCTGCTCTGTTTAGACTAGGAGTATTCCTTGCTCAGTTTATTAGGCTAGATCTCTCTGATAAGGCTCTGTGATTGACTTGAAGAGTAGTGTTTTGATTTTAAAACAAACAAAACTCTAAATTATGTAAACTTTTTTGGAATCATAGAAGAGATAATGTCTGTTCCATTTTTTAGGCACCTTTAAGTGCATTTATGCTGAAATTGTTCAGCATAACTAAAAAATCTGTTTGCTTTTGTAACTGTTTCTCTTCCCACCATTTACTTGTTCTCTTACCATGCCACATCGAAGCCCTAGGTGTTCCTAGGAGATTGAAAGAAGGTAGCCTACATGATAATGAACATAAATGAGAAAAATTCCTTGAACTTTAACACTTGTCGAAGACTTCTATTCTGGTTTATATAAGAAACAACATTAGGTACTCCAGGGCTTGCACTTTTACTTTTGACATCAGTCAGAGGACAACTTTGGCAGTCAAAGAGTGTACCATATGATCCAGCAATTCCACTTCTGAGTATCTATCCAAAGGACAGGAATGCACTCAGTCAAAAGAACACTTGCACATCCATGTTTACTGTGGCATTATTTACAATTGCTAAGACATGGAATCAACCCAAATGCCAAAGAGCCGATGAATGGATTGAAAAAGGGTGGCATATATACACTATGAAATACTATTTAGCCATAAAAAAATGGGACTCTGGCATTTGATAGAAAATGGATGAATATGGAAGATTTAATGCTAAGTGGAGCAAGCCAGATTATGAAAGGGAAACATTGCATTTCCCCGCTTAATCTATACCGAAGGTCTACACTTTACAGCAGAAACTGAAAGATTGGAAGGTGCAAAACCATGGAGAGTAACTGTGAATACTAGAGACAATGTGGGAGGAGGGCGAGAAATCTGGGGGGTGGGAGGGTGGGAATCGAAGAAAAAAAAAAAAGAAACAAAACATTTAAAAGAAATGTAATGAAAATGTGTATTATAAAAAAGTATGCATGGGTTGAAAAATAAACTCATATTGCAATGACATTTTTCCATGAATTTTTTGAAGTACCCTATGTGTGAAGTGCCCCCTCTGTGTGTGTATACTTGAATTAGTGCTCTGAGAAATTCACGCTAGTTGCATGTTTGATAGTAAAATAGTGGGATGAGTTGAGGGGGTTAATTTTTCTCCAGTGACTTTCATGATATTTTATAAATGACACCAGGCAAATAATATTGAGAAGCATTTTAAGGAAACAAAAATTATGTTTTAGAGAAGCCCAGTGATTCATAAAACTATAAATCGAAGATTAGAACACAAATCATCTCATTTTAAGTACAGTAATCTTTAATAAGTATTAAGTACATGAAAGAACAGACAGTGTTAATTTCCTTTCTGCATAAGTTTCAATAACTTTCATTTTGATTGTCTTTGTCTCTAATAGGTAAAACCCAATTGTTGCACATTTTCTCACACCATTACTAGAGATATTTATTCCTTTCTATTGCCTATAGTTCAGCTGCTAATCCATGCTCATGTGCACACACACACACACACACACACACACACACACACATACAAACACACTTGGTTTTGCACCTTGATTTCCTTTGCCATTCTTTCTTTGTCCAAAATATGGATGACCTTTTTCTTTCCTAAACTCGAGTGACAGAATATTTTGATAAATGTTAATCTAACAATTATGATAACAATTTAGTCCAGATAGAAAAAAATCTTTGGCTTAAATTCTCAAGAAGTTTTTTGGGGGCCAAGGGGTGACATGGTGGTTAAGGTGCTGCATTCCCACGTGGCTGACATAGATCAAGTCCTGGACTCAGCTGGGTGTGTGTGCATGTTTGCCCAAAATCCCAGAAAAAGAATGAAGAGAAGGGATTGCAGAATGGCTGGGGGAGGGGGGTGATTTCTCACTTTCCATCTCACTGTCTGTCACTCTGTCTCTCTCCAGCAAGTGCACATACCCTATGGAAAACAAAACAAAACAAACAAACAAACAAAATCAAGTTTTCTTTTAATTAAAATTTTCATGTGTCTAGCTATTTTTATGATAGGGTGATCAATAAAACGTTTTAAAGCCTAAAAACCATAATAAATTAGGATAGAAATCTGGAAGGGAAGTGGAATGGAAATATAAATTCAAGGAAAAAGAGGAATAATGTGTTTTGTTTTGTTTTGTTTTGTTTTGTCTTTTACTGTTGAAGAAGACGTCTGTGCATTTTCTTTTAGTTGCGGATAATGGTATAAAATATTTAGATTACATAGGCTACCTTTAAAAGAGTAATGTTACAGGTTTATTTTCAAATGCTAATCTTTGCAATATCCCAGGAATTAAATCCTTTGCAATGTTTCCCAAGTTATAAAGTAGTTGGACTTTAATTTTATTATTATTTTTTAAACATCTTTTGCCTTAGGGCACATGCACTCACTGGAGAGAGAAAGTGAGAAATTACCCCTCGGGGGGAATGGCCACACTGCAATCCCTTCCTCTCCATTCTCCTCTCAGGATTCTGGACACACATGCCCAGCCTGACTTTCATGCTGCTGGGTCTGGGACTTGAACTGTAGTCAGCCATATGGGAATCTAGTGCCTTAACTACCACTCTAACTGCTGGCCCTAGACTTTATTTCTTTTTTTATTTTTTCATTTTATTTATTTTTTTGGAGATTTTTTTTTTGCTATAGGGTGTGTGTATTCGCCAGAAAGACAGAGACAGAGAGACAGAAAGCAAGAAATCATCCCCCAGGAGGATAGTCATGCTGCAATCCCTCTCCTCCATTCTCCTCTCATGGGATCTTGGGCAGGCACACACATACGCCCAGGCGTGAGTTTAATCCACAGGGTCCGAGACTGGAACAGCGGTCGACTACATGGGAGTCCAGTGACATAGCCATTATGCCATCTGCTGGTCCCACTAGACTTTATTTCTAAGATAGTTTCCAGCTCTGTTTTGCCAAATATGGTTAATACAAGTGGTCTTCAAAAAGTTAATGGAAAATGTGTATCATGGAAAAAACTATACATCGTTTTCATTTTTTTCGACACCAAAATAAACTCATACTTGAACTTTCTTCTTCTTTTACAAATTGTTTAAAGTCCCCTCGTATATGCTGCATTTTTAAATTCTTTTCTCTCTCAATATACAGTAGAGTAAAAAATATTAGAATGCATCATCCTTTTATCTCATGTGTTTGTAATAAATGTTTGTTTATAAATGTGTGTTGAGAACATATTATATGCTTGGGACTGTTCTAATTGCTAGAGATGCACTATTTTCAAAAGTGATAAAAATTCCTATCCACTTAGAATTTATATTTCATTTTAGTTATTTAGTCCATATGAGAGAGAAAGAGAGCAAGACAAAGAAAAAGTATTCATTCTGAACAGCGTGTCACACCTTGATTTCCCCAGTCTTGCACAGCCAGCCGGGATCACAGGCACACAGACGTGCACCCAGGTGTACAGGTCAACCCAGGGACCAAGCCTTAGTCTTCTACGTGGCTGGGTCTGGAGTTTATATTTTAGGGACAGGAAAATAGATAAATAAGTATATAAAATGCACAATATATAAGATGATGATAAATTCTATAAAGAAAGCAAGAAATAAATGGAGAGTATAAAGGGTCGGGAAACTTACTGTGCCTTTAATCGGCCCATTAGAAAAATCTCCTTGAGAAAGTAGCATTCATTCTGCCAACCATATAGACGGGTGTATAAATATTGTGGGATGACCTGGAAATACTTAGCTTCTTGAGGACTGGTGTAAATCAGTAAACAAAAATGAGATTAGAGCTAGAGGTCTCTAGAAAGATAATGGTGGTGAGTCTGTGAACAGGGGGTTGATTTAATGGGAAGTTAATGAAGCTTAAGTTTCAAGGACCCTTGTTTGCATGGGCTCTCTTGGAGATCCTAGGAGGAGAAAGCAATGCTTTTACATGGTATTTTATATTCTTCTACTTGGAGAGGGTACTGCAAATGTGTAAAGTTTAGCTCTCATGGAATTTGGATCTGCTCTGGCTATAAACATCAGTGGGGAAGGAGGTGATGTGTGGCTAATGCCAGGAGCACACAGAACTCCAGGGACTCAGCTGGAACCTGCTGAAGTTTATCCTCCATCTTAAAGCAAGCAGTATATTGCGTAATTGTTCTCCACTCTTCCCCTCCCCCTTCCCTTTTGTTTACCACCTTAGTCATAAGACTTTGCAGTCCTTCCTCAAAATGTATGCTTTATTTCTTGCCTCGCTGTTCTGAAATTTAGCCAAAGAGCTTGCTTTGGTGAGTGGAATGATCTGAGTGTGATGAGAGAAGAGGCTGGGACTTGTCTTTTTATTATGAGAATAATCTAGCCAGGGTAGCTTTCTGGTGAAGAAAAATGAGTAACATAGGGAACACGCCTGCGCCCAGTCTAAGCCTCAAACCAAGCCTAGCCAAACACTACCAAGGTCAGTTGAACCTTTACCAACCCACAAAAGGAGTGAGAAATAAATGCTTATTATCTTTCCCCAACCAAAGTTTTGTGGTCGTTAGCCTCAAAATATAATTGACAGAATAAGGTATGTGATTTTGTAAGCTTAGGTTAAGTCATGCTGCAGCAACAAAAGACCATCACATTTCTTACATTATATGCTATCACAGATCAGCTGAAGCTCTGTTCCATATTTCCACTCAGGGATCTTGTTTTACAGAGAAGTTCCTCT
Source organism: Tupaia belangeri chinensis (assembly GCF_000334495.1). Classification (NCBI taxonomy): domain Eukaryota; kingdom Metazoa; phylum Chordata; class Mammalia; order Scandentia; family Tupaiidae; genus Tupaia; species Tupaia belangeri. The sequence continues at coordinate 3,195,743 of NW_006159904.1, read as the reverse complement.
CTGGATTTACTAGTATACTAGTAGAGGGCAGAGGTAAAGAACCACGTACTAGAGCTTGAAACATCTGCTCAGAAATAACACACAACTTCACTCATGTTTCAGTGTCCCAAATAAGTTACTCAGCTGTACGTAAGCATGACAGAAATAGATAATCCTTCTGTAGAAAGCAACACAACATGGGGGCTCACAAAAAAGCTTCTACTTCAGGGAAAGGCAGTGACTAAGCTGAAAAGTAAAATCTACAACAATGATATGCCTTAAATATTTTGACTACATATTATGGAGTGAATTGACTCCAACTCCTGCCCCATCTCTTAGTTTTTCCCTGATTGGCCTGAATTATGTTGTAACTTGAATTTTCAAAGTAAAAGGTATATTTGTGCATTCATGTGGATCTGCAAGTTATCACACAGTCCCCTAATGAGATGCTTTTCACAAAATAGACAAGCAGGGATACAGAGTTTGTCATTTTTCTCTCTAATACTATTAATACTATTCTGCCTTCCAAGCATCAGCATTTTTCACAGAAAAGAAATGAAATATTATTAAATACCCAAATCAATCAAAATGACTGTGTAGGGGAGTCATGATACCATAGGATCCTCATTTTCCCTTGTGGTTTTGAAATGGTGCATTCCAAATGCTTAGATATCAAAAGTGATACTGTTGAATCTAAAGTTTCGTCAAACCCAAACTCATGCTCTGAAAGCCAAGTTTTGTATTTCTCCATAGTATGGAAGGAAAATTCTGTAATTTTTTTCTCCTGAAATTAGAACTGAAAGAATCACTTAGTCAAAGCTATGCATCATTTTAGTTTTTTTTCTTTTGTTTGGAAAAGTCAAGTTTATCACGTGGTATTTTTGAGCATTAGTACTTAGTATCAGTCAAGATGGCTGCTTTCTGTGAAGGTGATGCGGAAGATAATGTGACCATCCATCCAGGTCTTTAAGCTAGGGATCTGGGTAGTTCTAAGAATTGCATACCCTGCCTTCCTTCATTTTCCTCTACTGCCATTGTCTTAGTCCAGGACCTTAGAGTCATTTCCTATATCAGAACCTTACTCTTCTAATGGCCTTCCCACCACCTCTAGTCTCTTCTTTCTCCAACCCCATAAAACAACCAGTGGGACTAGAGCTCTCTTGATTCTCTTTTGTTAACTGACCTGGGAAAGCTTTGGCTAGTTTGTAAGAGATCAGAAGTAAGAGATTTGACAGCTCAAGACAAAACTTGGCCCAAATATAAAACTTTAGCTGATAATTTGGGGCTTTTCCTTGGACAACTTATGTCCTTTTGGGGGGAAAAAATCAAAAGGCACATAGAATATGTTTTGAAGCTTTCTTTATCATTAGAGCTTAAGAAAGAAAAAATTCATCCTTATTTTAAAGGGTCTTGATAAGCACTTGTGAGAAGTCTCATGAGTCTCTGGCTCATGGCAGTCTTTGAATACTTCTGGTTCTCTCAAGAAAAAGCAAATAATCACTAGCATCTGAATTTTAAGCAGCTATTAAAGTAGTCACAGATTCACAATAGTAAAGCAGTGGGCCCTTGTGGGGTTGAAGAAAGAAGGAAGATTTTGAACCCACCCACCATGGTTCATTATTTTTATTTCTTTTCTTTTTTTTGAGAGGTTTTTGCTATAGGGCACGTGCACTCGCCAGACAGAGAGAGACAGGGAGACAGAAAGCAAGAAATCACCCCCCAGGGGGGATGGCCATGCCGCAATCCCTTCTCCTCCATTCTCCTCTTGGGATCTTGGGCACGCACACACATGCGCCTGGCGTGAGTTTAAGCCACTGGGTCCAGGACTCGAACTGCAGTTGAATAGATGGGAGTCCAGCGACATAACCATTATGCTAACTGCTGGTCCCCATTATTTTTATTTCTGATTTATTCTTTACATGTTTTCTTTTGTAAAACCAAGTGTGTATGTGCACATACATGTACACATGTGTATCTGTATATATGTATATAAAGATAGATATATATATATATTCAACATATACATAAAACTGTGTATATATGTATGTGCTCATGTATATAAATAATTTACCCTTATTTCTATACAGGGTAGCATACCATATATTCATCTTACTTTTTTGTGACTGTATTTCGGAAATATTTCTAAACTAGTTCATAGAGATCTAAATACTTTAGTATTTTTTATTACTAACTAGTAATCTATTATACAGCTGTATCACAGTTCATTTAACTGGTTCTCTTTGAATAGACCCTAGTTTTTCTCTAATATTTTATTGCGAACAACACTGCAATGCATTTCATGTTTTGCATGTGTATCTTCACAATACATTCCCAGAAAGAGGTTTGTTAGGCCAAAGGATAAATGCATATGTAATGTTACTGGATATCGCTAAATTATCTTGCATCATGGTTGTAAGTTAATTTTATGTGTCAAGTTGGCTGGCCCAGAGTCCCCTGATGTGTGGTCAAACATCGTGCTCTTTGTTTTTGTGAGGGTGTTTTGTATGAAATTAACATTTAAATTGGTAAAATTTCAGTCAAGCAGATTTCCCTCCTTAATGTGAGTGGACCTCATCCAATGAGTTGAAGCTTGAATAAAATAAAAGAAAAATCTCTCTCAAGCATGAGGGAATTCTCCAGCTTGACAGACTTTGGATTTGAACTGCAGCATCAGCTCCTCCTGGATCTCCAGCCTACTGACCCACCTGGCAGATTGGCACTTGCCAGTTACCATAAAAGCATGAGCCAATTCCTTAAAATAAACTGCTTTTCTCTGTATGTGTGTATGCGTCTCATTGGTGCTCTCAGGAGAAATCTGAGTAATAAGAAAGATCTTCAAAATATTCGTGAAAATTGAGAATTATGAAAAAACTGCACGATTTCAAAATTGGTTTGCAAAAATGAACTCGTACTTTAACTTTATTTTTCCACTAACTTTGTGAAGTCCCTTCATGCAGTGGGGAATAGCATTTTGCATTTCTACCAGAAATGTGTGAGATTGTTAAGATCGAATTTTTGCCAAAGTGATGGATAAGAAATGATATCTTAATATAGTTTTAATTTGCATTTCTCTTATTATGAATGAAACAGAGTATCTTTTCATATATTTTGTTTGTTTGTTTTTAGGATTTTGCCATAGGGCACATGCACTACCAGAGAGAGAGAGACAGAGGGAAAGTGAGCAATCACCCCACCGGGGGTGGCCGAGTTGCAATCCCTTTTTATCTATTCCCTTCTTGGGATTTTGGGCACATACACACATGCACCTGGTGTGATTTTCAAGGCACCAGGTCCAAGACTTGAATCATGGTCAGGCTTGTGGGAATCCAGCATCTCAACCACCATGCCCTCTTTTCATATGTTAAACACTATTTATGTGTTTGTTTTTTTTTTTTTCAGTGAAATCTCTTGAAAAGGTGGTTATAATGCAAATAAATTAAACTAAAACTTCTGGCTGTGGATCTGTAAAATGTTAAAACAATAGACTTGGTTTCTAAGATTATTATTATCACTTTTGTGGGCCAGATGGTGGCACAGTAGGAATACATGACATCCTGCAAGATTGACTCACATTTAGAAGCTCCCAGGTCAAGTCCTCCCAGAGTATTCCAGGTGCATGTGGGCCCAAGATCCGGGGTGGGTGATGGCTGAGGTAGACTGTAGCATAAGGTTCTGTTAGGGTAATGTCTCTCTCTGTCTCTCTTATTCATGAATGAAAGAAAGAAAATTGAAAATTATATAATCATATTTTTGTAGTAAGAATACCCATTATTTTACGGAATTCAAGATATAATACCCTTTATTTCATATTTTTTTTTAGAGAGAGATTTTTGCTATAGGGAGTGTGTGCTTTCCAGAGAGCCAGAAAGCAAGAAATCATCCCCTAAGGGGGATGGCCACGCCACCGTTCCTTCTCCTCCATTCTCCTCTCAGGATCTTGGGCACACATGTGTGTGTACCTGGCATGAGTTTTAAGCCACTTGATCCAGGACTCAAATCACGGTCAACTACATGGGAGTCCAGCAACGTAACCATTACGCCATCTGTTGAGCCCTTTTCATAATCTTTATATTGTATTGTCTATTAATCAGAGTTTGATTAATACATACTGGGAAATTTTCTGTGATTAAAATGTGTCCTAATAAGAATTCACATTTTTCAACAGAACTTTGAAAATCTTCAGGGAGAAAAGATGCTTTGTTAGAGCACCTGGATTCCTGACCTGGCATCCATCTGTAATTTAGGATAGTCTTCCCTTTCTGTCCTTCCTACGTACTTCCCCATCCCTCAGGTTCTCTGAAGTTTTCTTTGTACTGATGACTAAGAACAAGTCAGTGCCTTTTCTCTCCTGTAGTCAAATAGTGTCTTTTATTAGCACGTTTAAGTAACAACTCCAAAAGGTGCAAAGCGAATGCATTTCAAGTTAAATCTGCCTCCAAGGTGCTAACTCTAAAGAAAACTAAACTGAAATAGGAATATTAATTTCCAGAGTGGATTGCTCACTCCTAAATGATTTTCTATTTTACTAAACCTGCCAGCAGAAAACTTACTAAGAATGAAGGAGGAGACCAGCAAGTAGCAAACTAGCAGTTCTTCCACACTCCACAATTGCAAACTGGCAGCTTGTGAGACAAGAAACACCTTGCAGACATGTCCTATTTTCTATAAGTTTGAATGAGCTGCATTTATTTAAAAACTTAGTAAATTTATTGAGCTAGTTCTCTTTGAAGGGATCCTAGTGTTTCTTTAATATTTTCGTTCAAATATGCTGTAATGGATAGGTGATGAGTGCAAATGTTTTGCATGATGGAGGTATCATTTTGTCATAAATTCCTAGACCAGGGACTTCTTAATCAGAATTTAAGACGTTTTTCCTAAACTCTGAATATTGGACTCCTTCTAAAAAAAGATGGAATGTAAAAACTATTTTTCAGAGTCCCACCACTCTATCATGAAACACATGGTTCACTTCTGTCATTGTCGATACTTGTCTGGCACCAGCAGACACTTGAGTTTACAGTCCCTATGGCTAAAAAAAAAAAAAAAAAAAAAAAAAAAATAGCTGGGCACACTCTCTGCCATGCCCACGCACCACTTTCCTCTTTTATGTAAATTATCCCTCTCATCTTGAAATCCTCCATGCTTTTCCAGACCTCTAAGCCTTTATTCATTATGTTCTCTCTACCATAAATAAACTGGCAACTTGTACCCAACTTTTTCCCTAAAGAATCCCTGCTCCACACTTTTCTTTTTTCAAAGAATAGAAAGTATGTGTGCATGAGAGAGAGAGAGGAGAGTAAGAGAAAGAGAGAGAGAGATGCACCCTTGATATGGGTTCATTGCACCATGATCTCTTTTACCCCAGACTCCAGCCCCTCAAGATCACGGGGTGCCTACACATGCAGCTAGTTGTTTGCAAGTTGACTGAGGATCTGAACCTGTGGTTGGCCATATGGCTTCCATCCTTGCAGGGCACTTGCATTACCGCTGTGACACAATGGTTGAACCATGCTACATGTTTAAGACCAGATTTAATGTCCATTAGGATGTGACACCTGGCAAGTTTGACACCCTCTGGGCCCACAAAGTATTTAAGTGTACCTTTACTGTAGCTCTTGCCTGATTATATTATGATTATGATTGCTTTTCTCCCTACTCCTCTAGACCAAGGATTCTGCAAGCACAAATTTGAGAGTCTATGTTTTTAGATGCCCAGTAACTGTCTGGTACGTGGTTAGATATTTGTAACCTCTTTAAGCCATTTCTTCTTTCATAATAAAAGGTTAATAAAACCTACCTTATAGGATCACTGTGAGAATTAAATGAGGTTGAAATATAGTGTCTAATATCACAGCTGGCAGCTATGAGCACGCTTACATTGCATGTAATGGGTTTGGACTAGTTTGTGATTCATATTTGAAAATCTGAAAATAAGTATATAAAGGGGAAATAACACTCAGTCCAATCATTGTAAATTGACCATTTTTGACTCAGTGTATCTTAACTATCTGTTACACCAAAATATTTTGGCCTGAAACAGCCACTGTACTCTTAAGTTCCCTTGGACAACCATAATCACATGTTGGTCTGTTTCTTCAGCAAATTGCAAAGTTACAGCCAATCACAGTATCTATATGTCAGCCAATCACAGGAAGCCCACCGTTAGACTGTTCGTGCATCGTAACATCGAGCCATAACCAATCCAGTTATTTCTCTATCTCATGTCCTCACTTCTGGTTTTTGCACATCACTTTCCCTTTCCAGAACATAAATATCACTGGAATAGGAGGCTATGGGGAGTTCCTTGGAAGCCATTCTGGAGGACTGCCTGATTCCAATTGCCCTTTATTCAATTTCTTTGTTCAATTAAACTCTTAAAATTTGATTTGTCTAAAATTTTATTGTTTTACACATCCAAAGTGAACTAGGGCCAGCTCTGTGGCACTGATAAATGGTGGTGATGAATACACCACTCTGGAGATGCCAGATCCCACATGATAACCAAGTTTGAATCCCCAGCCTGGTCAGTCTGAAACATCCCAGGCATGTTCACAAGTGCCCAAGATCCAACATGCTAGAGGACTGAAAGAGAAGGATTAAGGCATGACCAGACTCTGTAAAGGGTGTTTGCCTCTCTCTCTCTCTCTCTCTCTCTCTCTCATCTTTCTCAATGCTCACATGTGTATGCTCCATCATAAATAAATTTTTAAAAATTTTAAGTGAACTAAATTCTCATTAAAAATTTTCTAGGTGCAACATGGATACAGCACAAGAGTGACAGACAGCAGCAAGAAGAGCTTCCACATATGAAAGAAGGGCCTAAATATAAGCCCAGAAGAACCCAAACTCATCCACACATATAAGCATTCTCATTTTTCTTTATTCTTTAAGATTTTCTCTGACTTTTTTTTTTTTCATTTCAAAAACAAAACTATGAAAAGCAAAGAATTTTTTCACTCCTTCTTCCCTCAAGCCAGTTGCTGGCAGTTTAGCTAAACTAAAGAGATGAGATTCGAGCTGTACAAACTTTAAAACTTTAATAATGATCATTTCAGAGACTGTATTGGGTCCACCAGACATACTATCACCTACTTCAGAGATATCATATCAGTTTGAATAAACTTTTTTTTTTCACTGAAAGGCTAACCTCGTAAAATATGAGAAATGAACAAAGAGAGAAAAGGAAAATCATCTCTGGAAGTCAGATTCTCAATTGGATGAGATTCAGTATTGGTTACTTTCTGAAGATATTAAACACGACCCCTGATTTTATCAGGCCTGTGCTCTGAAGAGATCTTTCAGACTAGAAAGCTACCTAGGAAATAAACATGACAGAAATTGTCATTCCCCTTGTCACTCAGAAGAGCCATCTGCTCCTGAGTTAAAGCCATTTTCTATTAAATTCACCAGCATGCTAATTAAAGAATGACTGGAGGATGGTGAAGCTGCCAGATGCTATGAAGATATATCACTGTCTTTTTATATGGTTAGGCAAACGTTTAATTAAACCTGCAGCTGCTGCGTCTGCTCTGCCCACCAACTTGGCTAAATCTCATTTACCTGAAAAAATCATTTCATATTAGCGTCTTTCAAGAGGTAAAACAACTTAAAACAGATTTTGCTGAAACATTTAATGTCTTTGTACATGATTTAATTATGCACATCAGTAATTACATCAGGGCAACTTGAACATGACTTTCCTCGTGTTCTTGTTGTGTCTCCTGATAACTAATCAAATGTCTCCTCAGTGGTATCCTCACTGGGCGGAGGAGAAGTACAGAGTTTGGGTATAGCTATGGATGCTCAGCTTGTCTCCATTATATTTCACTCGGGTGTCTGAGTTTTAAGGCATTCTAACGGCCTCTTTCTGAAGGCAAATTAGGCAAGTCAGAGGGGAGATAGAAGTGAAATGTGTCATCAGGGTCTGCTTGCTATGAACTCTTGCTAATGACCAGCACAATTATCAGCCAACACTCTGGGTCAGGATCAATCACTTTCTTTAAGAGAACATACTGCCTTTTTCTTTTGTAATAGTTTTGTTTAAATTTTGGGCTTATACGTGCATAGTTCCTTTCTCTCCTTTTTCAATTGCCAGAAGGCAGGTGTGCTTTCCAGAGAGAGACAGAGGAGGAGAGAAGTCACCAATCACCCCTGCAATGGGACATAGCCGTGTCACAATCCCTTCTCCATTTCTTAATCCTGTCAGGATTTGGGGCACACAAATGCATGTGGCCAGAGTATTTTTCTTTTCCTTTTTTGAAAAGAATTATTTTATTTCATTTATTGTCATTATTATTATTTTTTAACTGGCCAGAGAGAGAGAAGGAAAGTGAGAAAGAAAACTGCCAGGTCCAGGACTTGAACCATGGTCAGTCATGTGGGAGTCCAGCTGCCTTAACCACCATGCCCTCTGCTGGCCCTCCCAGAGTATTTTTCAAGATGCTGGGGCTGGAATTTGAACTGCAGTGAGCCATGTGGGATCTAGCTCTCTTAATCATTGTATTATGGGACCAATCCATCCTTTTCTATTTTAAATAAACATGATATCTTGGGATCAGCAGTTAGCATATTGGCTATGTCGCTGGATTCCCATGTAGTTGACCTCAGTTCGAGTCCCGGACCCGGTGGTTTAAACTCATGCTGGGCGCATGTGCGTGCGTGCCCAAGATCATGAAAGGAGAATGGAGGAGAAGGGATTGAGGCATGGCCATCCCCCCGGGGGGCGGGGGGTGATTTCTCGCTTTCTGTCTCTCTCTTTCTCTCTCTCTCTGGCTTTCTTGTGAGCGCATATGCCCTACAGCAAAACAAAACAAAACAAAAAAACTTTTCCAAAAAAAAAAAGAAAAAGAAAAACATGTTATCTTCATCAGTAGTGGATTTTAGTGAGAAACCAGGGACTATATCACAAAATTCACAAGCATATCTTAGTAAACTATTGAAGGATCCTAATTTCAGTTTGAAATAGGGATAGCTGTCTTACCTGAGGATCCTGAAGACTGGATAAAGTTTCCTTCATTGATGGGTTTTTAGATTAATGTGTTAAGAATCAAACATAGGGTAAAGTGTGTGTGTTTGGGGGGGGGGGGGTGTTGAAAAAACTGAAAGCAGCTGAGAGATGAGCTTCAGCTATAGACTTTCCTGCTAATCCCCAAAGGAGAAAAGTCTTCCGAGATGCAGCTAGTTTTATCACCCCGCTCGATCAGTCCCTAGAATGCTGTAACAGCAATACTACTAAGATGTTTGGCCCACAAAGAACAGTAGCAGAATGTGGTTGTAATATTGGAGCATCATCTGTCTGAATTGCGCCGCAGCCTTAACTCAAAAAGTCTGGGATTCTGTTGACTCTCCTCCCTGAGTACTCAGCATCCCAGAAATGACTTGCCAAACCATTAGGCTCCTTTGACTCTTCCAGCATGAAGGCTGGTTCCCGCCCAGCTCTGCTCTCTGAGATGTATAGCAGCCACTTCTGAGGGCCAGATTCATGATGCATTGCCTCCAGGACAGCCTGTTGGCCCTTGTGGTTTTCTCTTTCTTGCTGAGTAGGCTAAAGTAAGTTTGCTTGGACAAAATCTGTGGTATTTTCAGTTACATGCTGTAAATATTTGACATTCTAGTAATTGGACAGATTGTACCTTAACAACTATCCCTAGTACAATGGCTGCTTCCAATAAAGCAGTTCTTCTACAGATGATAGTCGCAGTTGCTCAGGAAAGCAGTAGAAGAGGCATATAGGGGACATCAAAAAGAGTGAGAACTTCAGAGTAGAGCACTTTTTTATGAACCTGCATCCCTGTGTGAGTTTGTTTTCAAGTTTATTTTATTTCTTTCATAAGAGATGAATTTAGAGAGAGAGAATACACCCTTGACAAGGTCTCATCCTACCATATTTCCCAAGCCCTGGTTTTCCAGTCAACCAGAACTATAGGGGCCATATGAGCAGACCCAGTGCGCTCAGGCCAACCCAGGATCCTACCCGCTGCCCAGTTTTCCATGTAACTTCCAGCATTGCTGAGTGGTGCCCTACCATCTGTACTACCATTATAGTTCCCTATATGTGAATTTTGATTCTTTTCGTTATAATAATGTCAGATTGTGTGACTCTAAAGTTTATGGAATTAGCCTTTTCCTTTCCTGGGTTGTTTGTTGTTGTTCATTTCTGTTTTTAAAGACAACAATCAGCATCCTATAATGATACCAAGACTATGTTTTTACGATGGGGACACAACCACTAACATCTTGTCCTCTTTCTTATTCTCTATTTAGAATAAACCAATGTAGAAACCAAGAAGGCAAGCCATACGGAGTTAGAGCTGGATTCTTTGGAAGTAACTCAATGGAGAACTGTAATCACTTCTTCCTTGGTCTATCTTAAATTACAATGGTTCTCCATATCTCCTTTCTGAATATTAAGTTAACTCTCCAAATGCAAAGAATCAGAAAATCAGTCAGGAGGTTACAACTTGAGTCAGGCCTTTCTTATTTCACACTTTAACAATTTTCCTGCAACCTCCTTATTGGCAATGGTCCAAGAAAATGTATCTTGTGAAGGCAGCTGCCCAGTGTATTCTGCCATGGACATATGCAGACTTAAAGATATTAAACCAAAAGCTCTAAATACACATAGGTGTGCCACCCGTTGTTCTCCCATCAGGATCAACTGATCTGGAAGAATTCTCCCTGGAGAGAAATTGAAAAATTTAAGAAATGAATAGTTTTACAGGAATTCCTTAAAAAAAAAAAAAAAAGCATATGAAGTAAAAACTTAACTCATTATAAAAGTCAAGTATCTCTAATAACATAAATTCATTATCCAGTGAGCTAAGTAAAGAGGGAAAAACTAGTTATCAAGGTTCACAGTCAGTTATAGGAAAGTAATTGAAAGTATGTCATGACGATATTTTGCTCTTAATTTAGCATCATGATTCTTAGAAACCTCTACTTAGGAGGAAATGGACTTCGGGTTGATTTTCCAGCAATGGAGTTATTGAGTTCCACTTTTCTGAGATGACATTTTGTAGCAAATTTAATAATTTGTGACTTTGTATTACAATAAGCTGATCTTGGACTTACTAGTGCCTTCTACAAACTACTTGAAACAAACAGTTAAGACAGTATAATTTGTACAGAAAATATTATGTCTGTTCTCAGGAAAGATCCCAACTATAATTCTCTATAATGGCCAGAAATAGCTAATTTGGATGCGATTCATGAGTTAATTACCCTTATGACCTTATCTAATCCTAAATGGCCCATCTCTGAATACCATCACATTGAGGACTAGAACTTTAACATATGAATTTAGGGAAAATACAAATCAGTTCACAGTAGATCACAAGAAACACATACTTATAAATGCATCCCCTACTCATTTATGCTCTTCTTTATTTAGCAATTACTTTTTACCATTATTTTTGAATGCTATTGTGGACTTACAAGAGATTAAAAAATGATTATCACACATTATTTCCTAAATTTGAGTAGCTTATACTCTAGTGAGGACATTAGGCACAGAAACCAAAAATTACAATAGGACATGATAAGTATTATAACAAGTGTTTGTAAAAGAAAATTTATCAAGACTTTATTAGGTTAGCTCATTATCAATGTCTGTGAATTTATCGAGTAGCAACTATATGCTAGACAATGTGATTGGTATTCAGAATATAAACATAAATAAAATTATAGATTACTAGATCAATCTGAACTATCCAGGGAAATTTTCATAGATAAAATAGAAGTATATACTTACTTATCATTTATATAAATAAAACAGGTAGAAGAAACAGATGTGTGGGAAGCAGCTGGCTAAAATTCAGAAGTTTGGTGACTATGAAGATTTGTTTGTCTCACAAGATTTTGGGGGTGGGCTTTAGGATGTTGAAATGACAGAATTTGTTAGATGTAGTGAATAAAGGAGAAGGAAGACATGGGAAGGAAAGATGACTGACTGGTGGCTCAGATCATGAGTGGAGAGTGGAGCTATCCCCCATGACAGATAATACAAGAAAGAAAGAGAGCTTATGAGTAACAAACGTCAGTTTGCACATGGTAACATTTAAGAGGCCCTTGATAAAGGCTGGGCAGTGGTACAGCAGTAAAATGCAATGCCGTGCAAGGTAGACCCATGTGGGAAGGTTCCAGGTTCATGTCCAGAGAACTCCTTAAGTACACCAGACACAAATGTGCCCATGATCCAGGCCAGCTGAAGCTGGAGTTGGCATCAAGACTCTGTTGGAGGTGTTCTCTCTCTCTCTCTCTCTCTGGCTCTCTCAATGATGGAAGAAATAAATAAACTTACAGAGAAAACCTAAAAGGACTGTGATACATTCATATAGAAATGTCATTAAAAGCCTAGGAGATGGGACCAGCAGTTAGCGTAATGGCTATGTCACTGGACTCCCACGTAGTTGACCGTGGTTCGAGTCCCGGACCCTGTGGCTTAAACTCATGCTGGGCGCGTGTGCGTGTGTCCCCAAGATCCTGAGAGGAGAATGGAGGAGAAGGGATTGTGGTGTGGCCATCCCCTCTGGGGAGTGATTTCTCGCTTTCTATCTCTCTGTCTCTCTCTGTCTGTCTGGCGAGTGCATGCACCCTATAGCAAAAACCTCTCCAGAAAAAAAAAAAAAGCCTAGGAGAGAAAATGCTAAAAATTTGATTATCATCCATGGAAGAAATTTAAGCCATTGGGTAAAGGAGAAAGCATGGAGAGATGGGTTAGAATGCCAAGAGAAGCAATATTAAGATAGGAAGAACTTTGTTGAACAATTTTTAATGAGAAGAACCCAAAGAATACCAATCTTGATCTAGTTCAAACTCTCCTGTTGAAAAAAAATTATGTATTACTCATTCAGAAGAGCCATTAGAGACTAAGCGATCAAGTCAAATTTTCATAATGATGCTAAGATAAAGAACTGGTTTCAAAGATAAAAACAAGGTCAATTAGGTAAGTTAATTCTTCTATGCTTTATCCTAGAGAAATCTAGGCTATCTTTATTTGAGAAAACATTTTAAAGTTTTTATTAAATTTTAATATGCCTGTAGAAAAGTACACCTATCATAAAAGTACAATTTTATAATTTTTTCATGTACGGAACACATTCACTTTGCCACAATAGATGTCTTCAACACCTCAGATGATATATTTATCAGCTTTAATGTCAATGGACATTCAAGTAACTTCTAGTCTGAAACTAAGAGGGCTACTATAAACGTTCTAAGATGGGACCAGCAGATGGCATAATGGCTATGTCACTGGACTGTTATGTAGTGGACTGCGGTTCAAGTCCCAGACCTGGTGACTTAAACACATGACAGGCGCATGTGCATGGGTGCCCAAGATCCTGAGAGGAGAATAGAGGAGAAGGGATTTTGGCATAGCCACCCGCGGGGGGGGGGGGTGATTTCTTGTTTTCTGTTTCTCTGTCTCTCTGGCAAGCTCATGTGCCCTATAGCAAAATCCTCTCCCCCCCTCTCCCCCAAAAAAACATTCTAAGACACCCTTTTCAGTAAATATTGTAAATATGCATAGGAGTGGATTTGCTGGATTATAGAATATACCTACGTTTAGTTTTAGTTTACCAAAGTGGCAATAACACTTTACACTCAAGCAGCAGTGTGCTGAGTTCTAATCAAACTGAGTTTTTTGTTTATTTTTTTAAGAGAGTGTTGTTTTGGGGGGTATAGGGCATGTGTACTCACCAGAGACAAAGAAAGAGACAGAGAGAGGGAAAGTGAGAAATTACACCCCAGGGTTGATGGCCATGCCACAATCCCTTCTCCTCCATTCTCTTCTTGGGATTTTGGGCATGCACACACGTGTGCCTGGTGTGAGTTTCAAGCCATGGGGTCTGGGACTTGAACCACATTCAGCCATGTGGGAGTCCAGCGATGTAACCATTTCACCATCTGCTGGTCCTCAAGCTGAAAGTTTTTAAACAGAAAGAAAATTACTACAAAGGGACTTCTTCAAGGAGAAAATGCCCAAATCTCAAAACTGGTGTTCAATTAAACTATTTTGGCCTAAAACAGCTGCTATCCTCTTTTTTTCACTTGGATTTTTATGGATGAGCCAAAATAGTACATGTTAGGTTATTTTTCTGAGCTGTGTGCTCAGTTATAGTCAATCACAATATCTAGGCTACAATCACAGGAATTCTGCCTTTTAAATCCTGTTTGTGCAGACAAACTTCGGAATGTCACCAATGATTTCTCTACCTCACCCGCTCACTTACGTTTTTTTGTTCAACACTTTCCCTTTTACTGCATGTGTCACTTTCCCATTCCGCCAACTTAAATACTGAGTTGACCAGGCTAGCCAGAGTTATTGGGAAGTTTGGGGACAGCTGCCCAATTTAAATCGTATTATCATTTGCTCAATAAAACTCTATTAAATTGATTTATTTTTCTTTTAGCACTGGTCAATATAATATTTTTTTCTAATTTAAATTTCTATGGGCTAAATGATTAATAGTAAAAGTAGAAATTACTTTACAACTACCTATAAGGGGGGAGGGGGGGTCTTTAAAAAAGTTCATGGAAATGAATAGTATGAAAAACTACACATGGGTTTCCAAATGTTTTGGCACAAAATAAACTTGTACTTTAATTCCATTTCCTACAAATTTCTTTAAGTCCTCTCATAGAAATTTTACTAAATCACTAGTAAGCTATAGGCTCCCTGTCTTACAATATATAGCTAACTTCCTCAAAGTTCAATTCAAGTGCCGCTGTTTCCATAAAGTTTTTCTTATTCTCTTGAGTAGCAGTGATGTTACTTATTAAAATTTTTTTTCACTTTATGCTAGTCATATCTTGCATTTTTGTTCATACTATGTATCTTATCCCTTCTTTTTTTTAAGAATTATTTTTATTTTATTTATTCCTTCATTTATTTTAATTTGACCAGAGAAAGACACACAGAGAAAGTGGGAAAGTGAGAAAGGTAGCCACCAGGTCTGAGACTTGAACTGTCATCAGCCATGTGGGAGTGTCCAGCGCCTTAACCACCACGCCACCTGCTGGTCCCAGTGTATCTTATCTCTTCTGATTAATTACTGGTTTAAGAGTAGAGACCATGGGGTCAGCAGTTAGCGTAATGGCTATGTTGCTGGACTCCCATGTAGTCGACCGCGGTTCAAGTCCTGGACCCAGTGGCTTAAAACTCACGCCAGGCGCGTGTGCGTGCGTGCCCAAGATCCTGAGAGGAGAATGGAGGAGAAGGGATTGCGGTGTGGCCATCCCCCCTGGGGGGGTGATTTCTCGCTTTCTGTCTCTCTGCCTCTCTGTTTGGCGAGCGCACGCGCCCTATAGCAAAAAACCTCTCAAAAAAAAAAAAAAAGAGTAGAGACCCTAAGTGTATATATATATATATATATATACTTACATTTATATATATACTTATTTCTTCTAGATTTTTGTATGAGTCTTCAAAGATTTTACAGCGAATGCATATTATAAAAAACATTATGCATGTATTTCAAAAAAATTTTGCCCTAAAATAAACTTGTACTTTAATTCCAGTTTTCAATGAACTTTTTCAAGTCCCTTTGTATGTTTGCCCATAGAGGGAATTTCTCATGGTTTTTGGGTGAATAAAAAATTCTCACTTTTATTGTCATTAATGTATCACTGTCTTTTTGCTTTAAAGAACAAATAACTAAAGGCTTGATTCCATGAGATTTAAGTTTGAAGCTCCTCTCCAACCTGCCCTAGGGATGAGGGTGTGGGAAGGAATGTAGAGAGGAGGCAGAGAGTCAAGAATTCTTATTGTTCAAAGGAATGCAGTGCAATATACTCCCTTGGAGCTCTGGGGATTTAAATATCCCAGGGATCGCTGGCAGCTTGGGTTTGCATATGCAGCTCTGTTTGGGAATGCTCATGTGGTGTGTGATTGTGCTGTGCCTAGAACTGACAGTGCCATCTGTTCCTTGCTTCACTGAGCAATGGGACTTAGCCTGCCCTCTCCAAATGAGCACACATACATGTGCACACACACATACGCACACATGCACACACGTGCATAGCCCCAGGCCCCACCCCAGCCTAAACAGAAAACACTTGATTGACTTTCCATTTCACAACTTAATCTCAGCAGGA
>NW_006159904.1:3171319-3179286 GCF_000334495.1 Tupaia belangeri chinensis | reverse complement strand
AGGAAGCTCAGATGAGTCTGATATCAGAATACAGCCAAAGTGAGATCCTCCTTTTTCAGGGAGAACTGGGAGGTTCAAGTGACAAGGAAACCAGTAATCATCATGAGCAAAGCCATTCAGCATAGGAGATGAGTTATAATGACAGATGGCACCAGTCAAAAGAAAAAAAATCTCCATAGAAAGAAGCATGGTAGAAAGTTAACAGCGTATTATTCAAACATGTATAATGAAATAAAATAGCAATAAGGGACAATAAAACGAATTTTAAAGAAATAACAAGAACGATTCTGTTAAGTATTCCTGTACACAGATAGCTATCATTTGGAAAAAGCAGTTATTTCCTCTTATCATCATCATCTTTATCTTCCTCTTCATCAAATAAAGAAAAACAATGGAGCTCAATGTTCTATAATTGCAGCTGTGTTGTAGCGGATCATGTGTCCTGAACGGAAAGGGAGAAGCTGAGCTTCATGATTAATGACCCATAGATGTGGAGAACATATGCCCAGGATTTTTGTGATAGTTTTGTGATTATCTCAATTTTATGCAGTTTTGTTCTTTCAAACACTTTGACTGGCCCAGCAGCAGTGATGCACACAGCTAACTAAGATGTCGCACTCTGCGGGCTAGGCCATATGGGAGGGCTGGTTGGATTCAATCTTTGGTCCAACCTAAAGGTTAGGAGTAGCGGCATTCATCTAATCCCAGTGGTTCATGAGACTGAGGCAGTAGGATGTCAAGTTCAAGGCTGGCTAGGGCAATATTGTGAGATCTTGCCTGGGTGGGGGAGAGCCTGGTGTAATGGCACCTGGCCCCATACCTGGAAGCCTGAGGCAAGAGGGTCACAGTGCGATGAGACCCTCTTTAGAAAAATGAAGGATTGACAAAAAAGGATATACCATAATTTAACCTTTATACAATTGTGATTCTTATCACATAAACATTTCACAGATCAAGAAAAATCCAATTTTCAGCAATATTTTGGATTCAGAAAATATAGCAGCCATAACGATAGCCTTGAGAATATAAGTGTACATTGGTGTCAGTGCACGTGGGTGAGTGGAAGCAATGGTTATTTCCAGCAAGATGTTGGTAGAGTTCATCTGAAAAGTAAAAGAAAAAGAATACTACCAAAACATCCAGCAAGATGTTGGTAGAGTTCATCTGAAAAATAAAAGAAAAAAATACTATGAAAACACAAAAATGTTGAATAAAATGTAATTAGCATTCTTGTAAATGTATTAACTGAGCTTGAAAAACAGTAAAAAGCAATTTCTATGGAACCAAAATGGAAAGGAAATTGAAAATCCTTGAGGTAAGTTTGAAAGCTCGCCTTGTGAAAAGGGTGTTTGCTAGTTTATGTGACCTAAGGACTCTGTTTTATGTTCACAGACGACTAGGCTATGGGTAGCCCAATACAAAAGTTTTAGATCCAAATAGATTATTTGCATAGTTTCAAAGTATTTCCCACACATGTGTAGTAATTACAAAGGGAAAAATGGCTCATTCAAGTGGAACATCTTGGAAGATGCCATTTAAGCCAAGGGATTATGATTAACATGGGGAGATACTTTTCACTTTACAATGAGATTATGTCTTGATAAACGTCTAGTAAGTTGAAATATTATAAGTTCAAAATGCATTTAATATCCCTCACCTACTCAATATAGATTAGCCTAGTCAACCTTAAATATGCTCAGATCATTTATATTAGACTACAGTTGAGCAAAATCATCTAACACGAAGTTGGCCATGTCCTGTACCTCAGTCTTGGTTATTCACCTTCATGATCCTGTGGCTGACAAAGAGCTACACGCAGCTCACTGCCCCTGCCCAGCATTGGGAAGTGGTCCTTACCACATAACACTAGTTTCTACAGGACGTGTATGGCTTTTGCAAGATTGCAAAATTGAAAAATTCTAAATTGAACTATCATCAGCTGGGTACACTAACCTCATGTGCTCTTCATAGGGTAGATAAAGAAAGGTGCATCACTTCCCTGGGATCCTTCCCAATGATGCACAACTTCTCGAAGTTACCAGATAGAGGCACATTTTACAAAATAACTACATAGCACTTTCAGATAGCATCACGGTCATGAAAGACAAGGAAAGAGGGAGGAACTGCCTAAATCTGTGGAGACTACGGAGTCAAGACAACCAAACAGTGGACTGGATCCTAGACCAGAAATAAAACAAAACAAAAATGTTAGTTAAAAACCTGGTAAAATCTGAGAAAGTTATTTCATCTTGTAAACTTTAATAAGTATTATAAGAAAGTTAATTTGTTCTGATCAATGTATGGGGATTATGCAAAATGTTAAGGAAAGGGTTTATATATTAAAAACTATGGAAGATGGGAACATAAGATTGATACCTCTATACTGTTTTTTTTGTTTTTGCTTTTGATTTTTTTTTTTTGAGAGGTTTTTTGCCCTATAGGACGCATGCACTCACCAGAAAGACAGAGAGAGACAGAGAGACAGGAAGCAAGAAATCACCCCCCAGGGGGGATGGCCTCACCACAATCCCTTCTCCTCCTTTCTCCTCTCGGGATCTTGGGCACGCACACACACACGCCCAGCGTGAGTTTAAGCTACCAGGTCTGGGACTTGAATCGCAATTGACTGCATGGGAGTCCAACAACATAGCCATTATACTAATTGCTAGTCCCCCTCTATACTGTTTTTGCAATTCTTTAAGCCTAAAATTATCCCCCCAAAATTAAGTGTTCAAAAAACAAAAAATCAGATATCGCTGACTTGGTTCTCATTATAAAGGAGATCATGGAAAAGAAGGAAATAGGGATATGAACAGAAAAAAATAAAAATACCATTGAGTCACAGCTATGAGTCAGTGAACTGGGAGGGCCTTTTTCTCCTTCTTTGACTGCTACAGACCGTGTAAGAGGGTGTGTGTTTACAATGCCACTTCATTCCTTCTCACTTGCTGAAGTCACAAGTGACAAACTACTGCTGATGGCAACACAAACCCCAAAAGAAAGTTGTCAGAGCAGCCAGCACCATCAACATTGCAGGTGGATTGAAATGTCCTAGCAGTGGCTCCTACTTCTGTTAGCAGAACTCTGGACTGGGTACAGTGACTTTAGTGGTACCAGGAAAGCAACAAGGTATTCATCAAGCCTCAGATTTAAAAGGCTGGAAAAGTGAGCATGAGGGGATAGATGATCAAACTAATGATACATTCGATCATGTAAAGCGATTATTCCAGTTTCGTTAATACCCCTGAGATGTTTTCTTTTAGTCTAAAAAGAAGTTTGAGAAATAACATTGTCAGGTGGCTCTAGAAAGTGCCACTACTTTCCTTGCAATTCAAGGGTAAAAAGAAAATGGGGGTTAGAGGTGGAATATCGTTACATTTTTTACCTCTGACTGGAAATATAAATTCATTCCTCACAATTTTCTTCAATGCTACTTAACATGGTGGGTATAGATGCAAGGACTGGAAAGTATTAAATATGGGAGAGGACTCACAGAGTGTCATTTTTGATGTGAGGAAACTGAGGCTCAGAAAGATGAATGAATTTGGCAACATGGGCAGCAATATGATCTAAGGGACCATGGCCAAAATTTCTAAATTTGCTGCACTTCTTAAAGGCAAAGATACACGTTTCTAGGCATGAATAATGTATGGACATAAAATATGAAACAGATTTTAAGATATAAAATGAAGCAGAAAGAAAAGTAATTCTTTACTTTGTCAATACTCAGTTACAAAGGAAACAAGTCACTTGACTCAAAGGGAAAAACTTGCTTTTTTTTTTTTTTAAGATTTTGAAGAGAACTTTAAAGAAGAACCAGAAAATGATCTGATCCACCAAGAAGCAAAAAGGAAACACACACGTGGAATGAATATGATCTTGGAACAAAAGCAAATGGGAATCTCTTACATGGGATTTGTGTACAATACTAACTACATAGAAGTATTGGTGTCCATGGTTTAATGTGTGTGGAGTTTTCCCCCTGATTTGATACTGTTTTGGTAAATCAGCCATTGGCTCTTTGGTGAGAAATAAGCTACTACGAAACAAGGAATTTTTAAGATCTAATATTCTTTTTTTTTGGGAGGGGTGCATTTCCATGGGTATGTGTACACACTGAGAAATAAGCTACTACGAAACGAAACAAGGTATTTTTAAGATCTAATATTCTTTTTTTTTGTGGGGGGGGGGCATTTCCATAGGGTATGTGTACACACTAGAGACAGAGAAAGGGAAAATGAGAAATCATCCCCCAGAAGGGCCAAATTGCAATCCACTCTCCTCCAATCTCTTCTTGGGATTTAGGGTATGTATGCACATGCACCTGGCATGATTTTCAGTTGGTTGGGCCCAGGACTCGAACTGGCACTGAAAATGTGAGAGTCCTGCCCTTGAACTACCATGCCACCTGCTGGCCCCTTAAGATCTAATATTCTGACAAGACACCTAGACTTAATCTCCTACAAAGGAGACACTCAAAAAAGAATCAGGATGACAATAAAGAATATTGGTAAATGAGAGAGAAAAGTCTAATGTACAAAAGCACAGAAAAGCTGAAAACAGGAAGGTGGAATAAAATAGATCAGAAAATACTTATCAAAAAAAAAAAAAAAAGACTGGCAGAGCTATCCTTTTAAACAACATAAATTTTACAGCAAAAACCTTATTAAAAGTAAAATGTTGGGACCAGCAGTTGGCATAATGGCTATGTCGCTGGACTCCCATGTAGCTGACCATGGTTCGAGTTCCAGACCCAGTGGTTTAAACTCATGCAGGGCGTGTGTGCGTGCGTGCCCAAGATCCCGAGAGGAGAATGGAGAAGGGACAAGCCACCAGGTCTGGGACTTGAACCGCAATTGACTGCATGGGAGTCCAACAACATAGCCATTATACTAATTGCTAGTCCCCCTCTATACTGTTTTTGCAATTCTTTAAGCCTAAAATTATCCCCCCAAAATTAAGTGTTCAAAAAACAAAAAATCAGATATCGCTGACTTGGTTCTCATTATAAAGGAGATCATGGAAAAGAAGGAAATAGGGATATGAACAGAAAAAAATAAAAATACCATTGAGTCACAGCTATGAGTCAGTGAACTGGGAGGGCCTTTTTCTCCTTCTTTGACTGCTACAGACCGTGTAAGAGGGTGTGTGTTTACAATGCCACTTCATTCCTTCTCACTTGCTGAAGTCACAAGTGACAAACTACTGCTGATGGCAACACAAACCCCAAAAGAAAGTTGTCAGAGCAGCCAGCACCATCAACATTGCAGGTGGATTGAAATGTCCTAGCAGTGGCTCCTACTTCTGTTAGCAGAACTCTGGACTGGGTACAGTGACTTTAGTGGTACCAGGAAAGCAACAAGGTATTCATCAAGCCTCAGATTTAAAAGGCTGGAAAAGTGAGCATGAGGGGATAGATGATCAAACTAATGATACATTCGATCATGTAAAGCGATTATTCCAGTTTCGTTAATACCCCTGAGATGTTTTCTTTTAGTCTAAAAAGAAGTTTGAGAAATAACATTGTCAGGTGGCTCTAGAAAGTGCCACTACTTTCCTTGCAATTCAAGGGTAAAAAGAAAATGGGGGTTAGAGGTGGAATATCGTTACATTTTTTACCTCTGACTGGAAATATAAATTCATTCCTCACAATTTTCTTCAATGCTACTTAACATGGTGGGTATAGATGCAAGGACTGGAAAGTATTAAATATGGGAGAGGACTCACAGAGTGTCATTTTTGATGTGAGGAAACTGAGGCTCAGAAAGATGAATGAATTTGGCAACATGGGCAGCAATATGATCTAAGGGACCATGGCCAAAATTTCTAAATTTGCTGCACTTCTTAAAGGCAAAGATACACGTTTCTAGGCATGAATAATGTATGGACATAAAATATGAAACAGATTTTAAGATATAAAATGAAGCAGAAAGAAAAGTAATTCTTTACTTTGTCAATACTCAGTTACAAAGGAAACAAGTCACTTGACTCAAAGGGAAAAACTTGCTTTTTTTTTTTTTTAAGATTTTGAAGAGAACTTTAAAGAAGAACCAGAAAATGATCTGATCCACCAAGAAGCAAAAAGGAAACACACACGTGGAATGAATATGATCTTGGAACAAAAGCAAATGGGAATCTCTTACATGGGATTTGTGTACAATACTAACTACATAGAAGTATTGGTGTCCATGGTTTAATGTGTGTGGAGTTTTCCCCCTGATTTGATACTGTTTTGGTAAATCAGCCATTGGCTCTTTGGTGAGAAATAAGCTACTACGAAACGAAACAAGGTATTTTTAAGATCTAATATTCTTTTTTTTTGTGGGGTCCATAGGGTATGTGTACACACTAGAGACAGAGAAAGGGAAAATGAGAAATCATCCCCCAGAAGGGCCAAATTGCAATCCACTCTCCTCCAATCTCTTCTTGGGATTTAGGGTATGTATGCACATGCACCTGGCATGATTTTCAGTTGGTTGGGCCCAGGACTCGAACTGGCACTGAAAATGTGAGAGTCCTGCCCTTGAACTACCATGCCACCTGCTGGCCCCTTAAGATCTAATATTCTGACAAGACACCTAGACTTAATCTCCTACAAAGGAGACACTCAAAAAAGAATCAGGATGACAATAAAGAATATTGGTAAATGAGAGAGAAAAGTCTAATGTACAAAAGCACAGAAAAGCTGAAAACAGGAAGGTGGAATAAAATAGATCAGAAAATACTTATCAAAAAAAAAAAAAAAAAGACTGGCAGAGCTATCCTTTTAAACAACATAAATTTTACAGCAAAAACCTTATTAAAAGTAAAATGTTGGGACCAGCAGTTGGCATAATGGCTATGTCGCTGGACTCCCATGTAGCTGACCATGGTTCGAGTTCCAGACCCAGTGGTTTAAACTCATGCAGGGCGTGTGTGCGTGCGTGCCCAAGATCCCGAGAGGAGAATGGAGAAGGGATTGCGGCGTGGCCATTCCCCAGGGGGGTGATTTCTCGCTTTCTATCTTTCTGTCTCTCTCTGTCTTTCTGGTGAGCATACACGCCCTATAGCAAAAAAAACAAAAACAAAAAACAAAAAACAAACAAAAAAAGAAAACCTCTCAAAAAAAAGTAAAATGTTACTTTGTAGACACAAAATGATTAATTCACTAACCAATAACAATTCTAATCTATGTACACAGTTATAATGGCCTCAAATATATAGAGCAAAAATTGATAAAATTCCCCCAAAAAAACCCAAATTCATATTTCCCTCCATTAATTAATATCTCAAGAATACCGAAGAATTTTAATTCACACACACTGCTTGAGCATAAACTCATGCTATTCTGTCACTTTACTCTGTCCTGAATTTACAGCCCTCTTCCTCCCATGGCAGCTCCTTCTCGGCCTCCTTGGCTAATTCTTTTAACCCTTCTCTTAAGACTTAGTGCTCTTTGACATCAATTTTCAGTTTTCTGTTAACTTTTTGCATTCTTTGAATGATCTCTCCTACTGACTTAGCATCCAGCTTCTACCTAAGCAAAGATATGTCTCCCAAATCTCCACCCTCAATCCAGATCTATCTCCTGCACTCTAGACTGGGTTATCCAACCTGTACGGTAACTTCTTGACTATACTACAAAT
This sequence comes from Tupaia belangeri chinensis, assembly GCF_000334495.1. Lineage (NCBI taxonomy): Eukaryota > Metazoa > Chordata > Mammalia > Scandentia > Tupaiidae > Tupaia > Tupaia belangeri. The sequence continues at coordinate 3,171,661 of NW_006159904.1, read as the reverse complement.
ATGTCAAGTTCAAATTATGTCTCAAAGTGAGCTTATTGCTCTCCCACTCTCGCAATCTGTTGGGACCCTTCAGTTTCCTTTTCCAGAAATAATTATGTCTCAAAGTGAGCTTATTGCTCTCCAACTCTCACAACCTGTTGGGACCCTTCGGTTTCCTTTTCCAGAAACCACAGGTCAGAAATCTGGAGTTATGGGACCAGCAGTTAGCATAATGGCTATGTCGCTGGACTCCCACATAGTCGACGGCGGTGCGTGTCCCGGACCCGGTGGCTTAAAACTCATGCCAGGTGTGTGTGTGCACGTGCCCAAGATCCCAAGAGGAGAATGGAGGAGAAGGGATTG
>NW_006159904.1:3160818-3171260 GCF_000334495.1 Tupaia belangeri chinensis | reverse complement strand
CCTATAGCAAAAACCTCTCAAAAAAAAAAAAAAAAAAGAAAAGAAAAAAAGAAAAAAAAATCTGGAGTTATTCTATATTCTTTCCTGCCTTTCCTTTTCCTTTTCCAGTCTCATGGAATCGAAGTCTCATCGATTCTAATGTCATGTGACTCATGTTTATTTCTTCCTTTATATCCCTAATATTTTAGTTCAGATCATCATAAATAGTCTTAACTATTTCAGTTATTTGGAGAATCCCGGCTGTTTGTCACCTATGTCCTTTATCTTCCTCCCCAAACCTCCTTGCTACAGTGACCAATGTGATCTTCCCAAATTTTACCTGGACATTAAATCCCTGCTTAACACCTGTCATTGTTAGCAGTGCCTAAACGTTCAGAGATTACTGCTGGGCTAGGTTCTGTACATTGATTTTCAAAAACTTCCACAAGAGAATTATAATACATGTCCAAGTTTGAAATTCTTAGACAGGGGACCAGGAGTTGGTGTAATAACTATGTCTCTCGACTCCCATGTAGTTGACCGTGGTTCAAGTCCTGAACCTGGTGGCTTAAACTCATGCCGGGCGTGTGTATGTGCGTGCCTAAGATCCCGAGAGGAGAATGGAGGAGAAGGGATTGCAGCATGGCCATCCCACCTGGAGGGTGATTTCTCACTTTCTGTCTCTGTCTTTCTGGCAAGCGCGTGCACCCTATGACAAAACCTCTCCAAGAAAAAATAAAAAAAGAAATTCTTACATGGAAGGAGCGAAATCAAAATTGCAAGAGTGAAAGGGGAATAATTACAATGGATGAGCCTATATTAGTGAGAATGTGACCAAAATGGTATCTTTTTCTTCTCAGGCCTATGAGAGCTTTTGATTGGTAGAATCAAGTGAAAATTCAGTATGTGCAGAACTCCCTATAACCTAGCTCCTACCTGAAAGCTTGGTAAAATCTCCTCTCCTCTCTAAGAATCCTGTATTCCACCACACAAAGTGATTCTTAGTTCCATAAGGTTATTTTGCACCTCTACATTTTTGCAGATGCTTTTTACTGGTTCTGGAATGTCTTCCTCCTCCTACCTGAAAACTTTTACTCATCCTAGCATACTTTCAAACTTCTTTGCCAAACATTCCTAGACTTGGGAATCAGAACAGATAACTGCTTGTTTATGCCCACCTCCTTCCCTGGACATGTTTTTCTTACTGCACTTACACTGCATTTTAACTCTTCATTTACTTGGCTCTATTACCCATTAGCCTGTGATATCCTCCAAGACTGTGATAATGTCTGAAAAATCCTGACGCTCTAACTGAAATAGTACCCAATCTATCCAGACTGGTAGAATGAACGAATTCTCCACAAAGAAGAAATACCCAAATATTAGAAAATGGAGCTAAATGACAAGGATTAGTCTTTGATCTAAATTAATTCAATAAATCAAAAGAATAATAAATATTAACCACAGTATTTTTTTGCTCCCTAATACTGCCTATTTTTTTTTTGTTTTTGATAGTTTTTTTTTGTTTTTTTTTTTTTTTTTTTTTTTTTTTTTTGCTATAGGGCGCGTGTGCTCGCCAGAAAGACGGAGAGAGACAGAAAGACAGAAAGCGAGAAATCCCCCCCCCCCCAGGGGGATGGTCACACCACAACCTCTTCTCCTCCATGCTCCTCTCGGGATCTTGGGCACGCACGCACACGTGCCCGGTATGAGTTTAAGCCACAGGGTCCAGGACTCAAACTGCAGTCAACTACATGGGAGTCCAGCGACATAGCCATTATGCCAACTGATGATCCCCCTAATACTGCTTCTTAAATCTGATGCTCTGATTCATGAATCAGTCACTATAAAGTTTAGATATTTATCTGGTGAGGCTCTGGAGAGTCTAGTGTTTACAACATTCATTGTTTATAAGATGCAAAAACAAACAAATACACAAACTGTAAGGAATGGGTCGACCATGCTAGAAAATAGAAATGTAGAGCCTTTATTGGGAGTGCTCCTGGGTGAGGTTTGCTGGTTCAACAGAAAGGGAGAGAGAGGGAGGGAGATGGGCCAGAGAAGTCACGTGCTAGGACAGGGTTTAGCGATTTCTATAAGGGTATAGGGAGGGGGAGTGTCTTAGAGGTAGAAACAGTCCATGTATGGTAAAGGTTTAGGGGAGAGCAGACTAGTGTGCCACGTAACATCTGGTGACATGTGCAGAGTACAACCCTGTGTGCAGAGTTGAGTGCATGTGCTACATCCGGGTTAGATCCGAGTGCAGCGCAGGTTGGATGACAGGCTAGATCTGGATTGCATCAGCCAACTGTGGTGTGGCATCCAACCCCCACATCCAAGCTGCCCAGGCCTCCAGCCTAACACAAACAACCCATGTAAGAGTTTTCTATCAAAGATTGCTTGTCATGGAATCAGCAGATGGTATCGTGGTCAAGGTGCTGGGCTCCCATGTAGCCAACCGTGGTTTGAGTCCCAGACCTGGTAGCTTGACAATCACGTTGGGCACATGTGAGTATGTGCTCAAAACCCCAGGAGGAGAATGGAGAAGGGACTGTGGTGTGGCCATCACCCCTGGGGGGTGATTTATCACTTTCTCCCTCATTGTCTCTCTCTCTCTCTCTCTGGTGAGATCATGCACCCTACTGCAAAAACAACAACAACAACAAAAAAGTCATCTATTGAGGAACCTATGACATGCCAGGGATTGTACTTGGCATAGAACACACAAAAATGAAATACATATAATGGAGCTGTGCCCCCAAACTGATTAGGGCACAGAGAGATAACTGATTAATTAAGCCTGAAAGACTATGCCTAATCTAAGAATTCACAGAATGTTAGTTTGGGGATGCTAAAAATGTATTATCTTGGATAAGAAATGGTAATTGTTCACAACAGAGCTCGTACAAACAAGATGACAATAATGCATCTGGTAATAGTCGTTTTCTATTTATAGACTGGAGCCTGAGTTGTGATAGATGCCAACAGTAGTTGCAACAGAAAGGGAAGATGCAGTAATCAGTGAAGCCAAGCCTCTGTGCAGTTGTTTCCTGAAAGGCTTAATCACTTATCAGAGCAAGGAGAGTCCCACGCCTTAATTACAGTTGATATCAGGGAAAGAATTGCCGAGCCTAGATTCCTAATGTGAAAGGAGAAATCATAAAGTACTTTTTTCATCAGCGGACCATGCTGACTTTAATGAAAGCAGTGTCATACAACTTTAGTTTAATTAAAATAAAAAAGTATTTATTTGTACAAAGAAAAAAAAATGAAACTGAAACTCCAGAGAAATGAAAAGAAATGATTCAATGTCTCATATTGGCAGTCAATTTCACTTTGGACTCCAAGCCCACCCTCCCTACATTACACTCAAGATTGGATTCCCATAAACAATTGACTGGATTTACAATTGAATATAAAGTGTTACTGAATCCACTTAACTGACTGATCACTTCTGTTCCAAATATGCTGCCTTCCAAGAAATGGTACACCAATCAAACAGGGCAATAAATGTTATGTATAAAAGCGTACATTCCATCAACATTCTCACTGTGTAATGCTTTGTACTAGACTTGCTAACATCAGGAAAGAAAGTCATGGTTCAAAATTTTAGGCAGCTTGAAGCAGGGACAAATAAGTGAAATTCCTCATCACGATGTCTGTCTTCCTGTGGTAGAGCTTGTGACCTGAAATATGGGGAAAATGTCAAAAATTCTGCTTATAAGCTATTAAGCACATACTGGCCAGTAGTGGGAATAACCAAGCTCTAGATGCAGACCTTGGCTGAAACCCAACGCAGTCACTTCGTACCCCTGTGTCAGTGGTACTCAGTCTCATTATATATAGAAATGATCATGTTAATATTTGCCTCTGGAGGGTGGCTGTCAGGAATAAGTGAAATCATGAAAAGAAGTATGGCATAGTCTATTCCTTTTTGTCTTATTCAAGTTTATTTATTTCTTCCATGAGACCCAGACACAGATAGATAGGAACTCCCAAGAGGGTCTTCATGCCACAATTCAACCCCGATCTCAGCCAGCCTGGATCACAGGCATTTTTGCACACCCAGTACTTTCGGGGAGGTTTCAGAATGTGAACCCAGAACCCTTCTCATCTGCGTCCAGTTGCATTACCATTGCACCACCACCTGGCCCAACATAGGATGCATTTTGTGAGGCTTTGCACTCTTCTTTATTTTGTGAGACCCCATGGCTATTCCTCAGGCTCAGTTTGACTCCCTATCCTTCAATTCTTCCCCAAACTGGGATTAGGATGAAGCCAGTGAGGCACTTAAGTACCAAATTTGAGATATCCAAAACATACTAATCAAGATCAATATTACAATGCAATATCTTTAAAAATTAAAGTTAGTGCAGAAGCAGTCCCCACAATGAAGACCAGATCAACATCTCAATTAAGATAGGCTCTAATTCTCCACTTATATGACTTGGTCTCCCTTGTCTCACTGTGATACAGGACCTGTCAGATCTGTCTTCATTTATAAATGTTGATATTTTGTTCTTTGTGGACTTTTTCACATTAATTTTAATTTTTCTTTTTCTTTTTTTTTTTGAGAGGTTTTCGCTATAGGGCGCGTGCGCTTGCCAGACAGACAGAGACAGAGAGACAGAAAGCGAGAAATCACCCCCCAGGGGGGGATGGTCACACCACAATCCCTTCTCCTCCATTCTCCTCTCGGGATCTTGGGCACGCAAGCACATGCGCCCGGCGTGAGTTTTAAGCCGCTGGGTCCGGGACGCAAACCGCGGTCGACTACGTGGGAGTCCAGCGACATAGCCATTACGCTAACTGCTGGTCCCAACAAGGGTCCTTCTTGATAACTGTATCTGCTGAACTCCTTTCGGTAACAATAACTATTATTTATAAGCTTTTTATTTTTGATAATTATTTAACTTTATTTATTATTATTTTCCAAGTTTGATCAGAGAGAGAAAGAGAGAGAAAGAGAGAAAGAAGAGAGAGGAAACATGAGAAAGTAAGCCACCAGGTCCAGGACTTCAACCATGGTCAGCCATGTGGGAATCCAGCGTCTTTAACCACCATGCCATCTGCCAGCTCCTATTTATCAGCTTTTTCTATGTGCCACACACTGTTCTAAGTTCTCTAAATGCAATATTTCACTGAATCTCACAACAGTCTTACAAAGTAGGCATTATTATTATTATATCACATTTTACAGAGGAAAAGCTGGATCCAGAGAATTTCAGTGACACCTGAGATCACACTGCAAGTAGCGGTGGAAACATGGGAACTGCCTTGCAGCTATTCCAAATTCCTTTTTATTAAGGTGAGAGACTCTTATGAGAGTACATTGCTGATTCTTCCTCAGCGGTAATCCAACTATCCTGTGGATTTACATAGATAAGACAAAAATGTTTACTTCTACGTTTCCCTGAATATACAGATATCACTCTCCATTGACTTTCTCATTTAGAAGTCATGTCTTTTAGGGCATTTCTGGTTCCATACCTGTGTGTAGCAATTTAATTAAAATGCAATGACATTATGGGCTAGCAGGTGGTATGGAGGTTAAGGCGGCTGGATCCCACATGGCCAGCAGGACATTAGAGTCCCAGACCCAGCAGCTTGAAAAACATGCCAGGTTCATGTGTATGGAAGTCCAAAATCCCCAAAGAAGAACAGAGAAGAAGGGATTGCGAATGGCCACCCCCCTTGGGGAGTGATTTCTCACTTTCCTTCCCTCTATCTCTTTCTGTCTCTCTCGGCTAAGTATACGTGCCCTACAGCAATGACATTGAGGTTAAATGTACAAGACGTGTGACTCTGAGTGGAGTAGATGACAGACTCAGTGGGACACTACATTTGGGGAGAATTTCCTCCAATTCTTTTTACTGCATCCCATGCTAGACTTGTGCTAAGGGGTGACATTCCAGGTCCAGGGTCTTTGATGGCAAGGGGAAATTGCTGATGCCCAGGTAGCTAGCTTACACCCTTATTAGACCTCTGTGTTCCTTTTCCATCTCCCCTAATGAGTCTCCTTTTCCTTATATGTTCATTTGAGGAAAAAGTTAACTGACTTAGGGCTTGATCTCTGGCAGTGACAGAGGGCTACTTTGGGTCTAAAAAACGAGCTACTTAAGTTTAAGAGGAGCAGTCCTTTCTTCTCCGTGTGTTTGCTCCAACCACTTGCAAGTGTCCCCTCCTCGATATAGCATTGCCTCTGTGTTCTCATCTCTGAGGAGAATGGAGATCCTGCCCAGTAGCTTTCCCATTCTCCACCATTGAAGGATCTGTTCATCAACGCATGGTTTTATTACCTGAGCATTTATTATGTGCACAGCAGCAGGTGAGGCATTGGAAGATAACAAAAGTCCATTCTCTAGTATTTTACAAACTTGATGGAAGATAAGGCATACAGAAGTAATGGAGAGTAAGACATTTATTTAGGTGTAAATTGGGGGGAAGAAAGATAAATAGTGAAGATTTGAGGAAGGAGAGAGACAAGTCTTCAAGGAAGATCTCAATAGCTATTAAAAAGTAATGGTAATAGTTTTGCTAGCTTATATCATATCAAATGCCCCGATAGCACCTTTATTTAAAAATTTTTTTCCTGTCATATTTTTCTAAGGAGGAAAAGTAGTATTTTTCTATTAATTGTATACCTTCATTTCTACATAGTTATAGGCCTGACATTTCCAGATAGAGCAAGCAATAATCTTTATGTACTTTTTTTTTCTAATTAGGATTAGCTTCAGATATGATTTCCAGCTATTTCTCAAGGAGTTGGCCATGTTATTGAGAGCGGAAGACTCGTTTCAAGTTATTTGAATTCTACCTCTTTCTAGCATACCAGGTAGAATCATTCATCACTAGTCCTATGAAGGAACTGAACGGCTGAAGATACCCATTCTATTCATTCTAGTCGTCTTCCTTTTTTTTTTTTTTTTTTTTTTTGGTCTACAATAAACTTGTCTTCTGTTCTTTGGAGATTTACCATAGAGTATCCTGAGTTGTAGACTATAAGAATCCAGTGACTGGACATGAAATCATCTTGAAGAAATATGAGTCATTATACCCAGGGCCAGCAGATGGCATAATGATTACATTGCTCGACTTGACTATGGTTTGAGTCCCGGACCTAGCTGCTTCAAACTCAGGCATATATGTATGTGTGCCCAAAATCCTGAGAGGAGAACAAAGAAGTGATTGCAGCATGTCTATCCCTCCTGGGGGTGATTTCTCACTTTCTGTCTCTCTGTCTCTGTCTCTCTGGTGAGCACATGCACCCTATAGCAAAAAATCTCTCTAAAAAAAAAGTCATGTATCTAATAGGAGGTTAGTTCCAGTATATATAAAGAATTTCTACAACAACAAATAAACACGTAACTTAAGAAATGGGTAAAGCACTTAAATAGATATTTTTCTAAAGGGGACATACAGAAGGCCAGCAAATATATAACAAGATACTCAAACTCATTAACCATTAGAGAAATGCAAATCAAAATTACAAAGAGATAACACTTTATGCCTGTTAGGATGGCCACTATCAAAAAATTCTGAACAATGCATTCGCAGGTCAGCTTGTTCAGTTACTTGCATTTTTGTAGTCAACTCAATCTGGTAGTTTCATTCTAAGGGTGTTACTCAATATCGGAACTTCCTGTGAAAGCAAAGTAGGTACAAGACACCATCTTCTCTTAAGTTTTTTTTGGTTAAAATGACCTCAGTAGGGACCAAGAGGAATAGCCATTGTATTTATATAACAAGCACTGATAAGGTTGTAGAGAAACTTCATGCACTGTTAGTGAGTAAAATGGTGCAATTGCTGTGGGAAAACAGCACAGACTTTCATCAGAGACTTCAAAATAGAATCCTTATATGATCCAGCAATCTCACCAGTGGGTATATATCCTAAAGAACTGAAAATAGGGTTTTGAAGATATATTTGCACACCCATGTTTGCGGCACCATAATTCACAATAGCTAACACGTAGAAGCAGCCCAAATATCCATCAGCAGAAGAAAATGTGGTATAGATACATACAATGGAATAGTCTTCAGTCTTTCAAAATAAGGAAATTCTGTCATATGCTACAACATAGATGAACATGAAGGATATTCAGTGAAATAAGGCCGCAACAGAAAGACACATACGATTCGGCTTATGTGAGATATTTATAGTAGTCAAAAGCAAGTAAACAGAAGGTAGAGCAGTGGTTGCCAGGAACTGGAAAGGGGGGAATAAAGTGTTGTTCCATGAGCATAGAGTTTCAGCTCTGTAAGATGAAAAAGTTCTAGAGATCTGTTACACAACAGTGTAAGTAACACTAATGAATAGCTCACTAAAGTACAGTTAAGAGTAAGTTCTATCTTACGTATTTTTTTTAGCATGAATTAAAACAAAGAAACCTTAGTGCTTGGCACAGGGACCGTGCTAAAAAATGTCAAATGAACAATTTCTCCTCCTGAAGGCTCATACTGTGCTTTACAAACAGATATAAGGAATAACCTCAGGTAACAACTGTTTTGCAATGTCTCTCAGGAATAGAGAGTCCAATGTATACTATACACTATTTTTACTGCTAGAGAGTACACGTGTTCTCCAGAGAGAGGAAAGGAGAGAGAAAGTATCTCCAATAGGGTGTGATCACGCCACAATTCTTTGTCCTTCATGTCTCCTTTATGTGAAGAATTAGGGCACACATTTACATGTGCCCAGCGTGTGTCTGAATCCACAGGTAGGCCGGGATTCCAGTCTTGGTCAGCCATGTTGATATCTGATTCCTTTACCCACTGTGCTAGGGCCAGCCCAGAAAATCTAACATCAATCATGCCAAAACAGAACTCACTGGAAGGGAAGAATTTGGGGTATTTTCTAAAATTCAAAGGACAAATTATAATCAACCCATTCACAGGTTAATTTGTTATGGTAATCTTGTTCTGAGAGTGTTACCCAAACACCCCTTGTAAAGAACTCCTCATCAAGGCAGAGTGAGGACAGGCCAACTTCATTTAATTTTTTCTTGGTTAAGCATACCTTAGTAGGGAGCAAGTAGCAATGATCAGTACTATTTATACTCAGGCATGGTAGTTCAGAAACTCATTTTGGTTCAGACCTGAAGATGACTTTTGAGAAGATTCTTGGTCCTTCCCACCTGTTGTCATCCCCTTGGGCTCATACCCACACAGGGAAAACATGAAATCCAAACAGCTGCAACTCCAAATTTCTAAGCAGGAAGGTCACACTGGATAATCTATGAGCTTAAGTGATCAGCAGGAGAAAGCAAATGAACAAGACAACTGACTCAAAAACAAAATGTCATTAGTACGAATACCAGAGTCAGGTACTATGCTATCCAAAACAGTAGCAAATAGCATCACAAATTAAAATTAATGAAAAATGTGGTAGAAAATCTAGCTCCTCAGACATACAAGTTACATTTCGAGTGCTCGATGACCACTTGAGAAAAGCAAGGAACTACCACACTGAACAGCAGAGAAATAGAACATTGCTATTAGCACTTCTATTGAACAGCTCTGAGACTGAATCCAGTCCCTGAAATATACACCAAACATGAAGACTTATTATTTGTTGAGTTACCAGATTAAAGACCCCATCCCCTTCTCATACCTCGATCCTCGATTTTCCATCATTTTTAACATATGAAAATTTTACATTATATTACATTTTTGTCAAAGATATGCTGTTTTATTTCAGCTATATGGGTTAATGTAATGAAAACAGAAAAAAATGTTTTGCCATCTAAAAGATGGGCCTGTTTCCTTTTAGTGTATGAAAATTATATATCTGTATTTTCTTTTATGCCATGGCTACAAGAAAACTTAGAAATAAGTTAACATTTAATTGCTATAACTATTATCAATCCAGGTTTTGAATAAATGTACTTTATTCTTCTGCATTATTTTTTATCTCTTTTTCTATTTTAATATATTCTATGCATTTTATTGTAACCAAACTCAAATTTCTTTTGGAGACAGGTGTAACAAAATTAATAAATTGTGTACAAATAGAACTCTACTGCCCTCTTTGTTTCAAGACTAAAAGTCCCAACCAAGACATTATAATCAAAGTTTTTCCCAATAATATATATAAAAAAACACTCTAATCATTACATCAACATATTGTATACATCAGTGCCAAAAGCCATTGTATAAAATTGATTTATTCTTAATAAAATTACAAGAGATTTTAAAAAAATAGACTTAAATATGAGTTGTTGCTTCATAGTTGCTGCAATTCCAGGCATCACACTCCTGAAGGCAGGAGCAAGTTCAAGGCAGGAAGGGGAAAACAGAATAGTGCTGGATAACCTTGATTTCTTTTTGTTGTTGCTAGTGAAAAAAACAATCAAGGATAGAGAGCTATAGAGTATGTGTACTTGTTGGAGAGACAGAAAGAGATGAAGAGACAGAAAGTGAGAAATCAGCTCCCCCCCCCCCCCCGCCCGGGGGGGAGGGCC
>NW_006159904.1:3159624-3160698 GCF_000334495.1 Tupaia belangeri chinensis | reverse complement strand
CCTTCTTTCTCCCCTTGGGATTTTAGCCTCACGCACACACACACACACCCAGAGTGTTTAAGTTGCCTGGTCTGGGACTCGAGCCATGGTTGACTACGTGGGAGTCCAGCAATGTAACCATTACACCATCTGCTGGTCCAAAGGTAAATATTTTTTTAAAAGCCTACTCATAGACTTTCATTTCTGTTGCATTGGCCAGACCATGTCATACAGTTCCCTATCAACGCTAGCAGATCAGGAAACAGATATCTAGCTTTTCTGGTCTGTACAGTGATGGAAGGTAAGAGAGAAAGTTAGGAATGGGTATTTCTTGAGCAGGTCAAGCATTTATGTACACCACAAATTCTAATTAAAATCTCATTTTTTTTCTTTAAAACTATTCTGTCTCCTCAAAAAGAATTTAAATTCCAGAGTCAACTTTGCTCACCACTGAGTTCCTGGTTGATAAGATAGCTATCTCTTGGATGAATAGCTTTAATGTTAACTGCAAGTATCTGTTTATCAAAATAGCATTTATAAATAATAGATGCTTTAGTGGATTTCCACTATATCTTTAGTTTTCAACACCATGACCAAGCACAGCATTATAGAATAGGTAGGTCATTTGGTCTTGCCATTCTCCCAACCCATGACACAGGTGGCATGGCTGCCCAAGTCTGGCTTAAATACTGCCAAGTGAATCTCTTAAGGTCTTTTCAGCGCTGTGTCTGAGATTGGATTTAATGTTTCACATGTATGATCTTATTTGTATTCACAATTATCTCATGAACACAAGCTATTTTTTCCTATTTAAAAAAATGAGGCAGAGTGGCTCAAAATAGTAAGTGCCAGGACTGGCATTAGATCCCAGATTGACATAACTCTGGATTCAAAACTCTGAATCACTGAGTTTTACCCCTCCCAATGTTAACACAGTCTGTTGCATGTTTTGTTTTGGAGAGGTTTTTGCTATAGGGTGTGTGTGCTCACCAGAAAGACAGAGATAGAGAGACAGAAAGTGAGAACTCACCCTACACGGGGGGATGGCCACACCTCAATCCCTTCTACTCCATTCTCTTCTCAGGATCTTGGGCA
>NW_006159904.1:3146052-3158942 GCF_000334495.1 Tupaia belangeri chinensis | reverse complement strand
TTAATTTGTATCTGCTTACATGTTTATCACTTGTTTATCAGAATCATTATTGCTCATATCTTTGTTTTTAACCTGAACAGTCTTTATCTTTGTTCAAAGCTGCTTTCTTTTCTCACACAATAAACTTTTTATGTGTATTGACATAATCATGTCCATAAAACTAACAATTCAAGCAACAGATCTTGCTAGAAATGGGTCCTGTCTTTATTACTTCCATATTCATAATATGCCACATTACTAAATATATCTCTTGAAAAAGAAGATAATAAGTATTAAAAGTCAAACTGATATCTGATAGAAAAAGTTATGAAAACTGAAAGGTAGTATTTATCATATCAGTTTCTGGGTGTCCTAATAAATTCACCCATTAGTTTATCAAATTATCCTTTGAATCTATTTATATCATTGTGTTAGATGAAAGAGTGAATAAATATTTTAGTATGATATTTTTCAGTATATCTTATTTTTAAAAATAAAAACAGAAATCTCTACCAGTGGTACAGGCAACGTGGCACTGATCTACAAGGCTGGAGCCCCATGGCTGACTGAGGTTCATGTTTCTCGCAGGCCTGAAACACGCAGGAGGACATCCTTGCACATGGCAGTAATCCTACCTGGTGGGAGGACCGGGAGAATAGGATCACAATATGATGAGACCTTCTCTCATGGGTATTTGTATTTCTCCCTCTTTTGCACTCTTTCTTTCACTAATGAAAGAAATTTTAAAACATTTTAAAAATGCATACTTTAGTAGGATATTCACATTGTATGATCCTGCTTAATTCCAGCTTTGGTATAAGCAGTACATACCATTTCAATGATGGTTTCAATGAGCTGATGACTTTTGACCATTTGTATCTGAGAGATTCTTTAAAAAATTAATGGATGATGTGTATTATGAAGAAACTAGACATATATTCCAAGTTTCCCACTAAAATAAAGTTGTACTTTAATTCCAGTTTTTCATGTGTTTTTGAGCTCTCTTGTACTAACCACTTCATTCTCATCTTTGCCTCCATGAATATGCAAGCTCTGTGTCTGCATGAGCTGCCGCCTTTGTAAGGCACCTTAATTCCCTCTCAAACTTAATTTGCTTTCTATTATCTGGCTGCCACTTGCAAAGAGCACTAATAAGTGATTAATTTTATTGCCTACGTTTATTTTATCTAAGTTACAGTTTTCACAAAATTCCTATTGCCTGTTTTATCTACACAGCTGGGTAACAGAGTTTATTATAGGATTAATGTTGCTGGATTCTGCTATGGTCGATCCTATACACGTCCTAAATAGTAACTCTGTTCACTCATAGGTGGAAAGTGCCATAATAGAAGAGCCTGCTCTATTTTTCAGGAAGTACATATTTGTCTTTGTTTAAGTACAATAAAAAATTCACTTTGTGCACATCATTACGACATTACTTCTGTAGCATTATTAAACATGAAGTCAGTAGGCTTCAGCTTGCAGTTACGCTTTAGTGATAACAGTTTAACCCTCCCATTGAGAACAGTTACTACATATGAACAATACACAGAACAAACTGTTTAAAGTCATTTGAGTGGGTTCATACTAGCAAGAACATGCTTAGGTAATATACAGCAAAAAAGGTTTAGGTGATTCAGACCTTTTTAACTAAATTTTATTTTGCCAATGTATTGTATAGGACATAAAAAGCAAAAGTAAAGTTGTTTTCTAAGACTTTCATTTCTCTTATGAGACAAGGGACTTAAAGATTTAAAATCCGTATCTTGATAAAGAGGAGAGGTCCTGATGAGCATCTGAGGTCCCGGGAAACATAGTCCATGATATTAAGTGTAAACTGGCAATATCCACTCCTCACAAAGCCTGAAATCTAGCACCCAAACATTCAATTCTTGATTTATCAGGCTGTGCTCTCTTATCCTAAAAGCCCGTCAGAAACGAAGAAATTGTTTTGTTATCTAGAGCGTGTACAGTTTTGGTTCAATAGGCAATAATTAATCAAAAGTTTCATCAGACTAAAAACCAACAGAAAATATAGACAATTAAAAATAGACATTCATATGCTATAGACTTTTTTTTGAGAGGTTTTTGCTTTCTCTCTCTGCCAGACAGAGAGAGAAAGAAAGACAGAAAGTGAGAAATCACTCCCCAGGGGGGATGGCCATGCCACAATTCCTTCTCCTTCTTTCTCCTCTTGGGATTTTAGCCTCACGCACACACACACACACCCAGAGTGTTTAAGTTGCCTGGTCTGGGACTCGAGCCATGGTTGACTACGTGGGAGTCCAGCAATGTAACCATTACACCATCTGCTGGTCCAAAGGTAAATATTTTTTTAAAAGCCTACTCATAGACTTTCATTTCTGTTGCATTGGCCAGACCATGTCATACAGTTCCCTATCAACGCTAGCAGATCAGGAAACAGATATCTAGCTTTTCTGGTCTGTACAGTGATGGAAGGTAAGAGAGAAAGTTAGGAATGGGTATTTCTTGAGCAGGTCAAGCATTTATGTACACCACAAATTCTAATTAAAATCTCATTTTTTTTCTTTAAAACTATTCTGTCTCCTCAAAAAGAATTTAAATTCCAGAGTCAACTTTGCTCACCACTGAGTTCCTGGTTGATAAGATAGCTATCTCTTGGATGAATAGCTTTAATGTTAACTGCAAGTATCTGTTTATCAAAATAGCATTTATAAATAATAGATGCTTTAGTGGATTTCCACTATATCTTTAGTTTTCAACACCATGACCAAGCACAGCATTATAGAATAGGTAGGTCATTTGGTCTTGCCATTCTCCCAACCCATGACACAGGTGGCATGGCTGCCCAAGTCTGGCTTAAATACTGCCAAGTGAATCTCTTAAGGTCTTTTCAGCGCTGTGTCTGAGATTGGATTTAATGTTTCACATGTATGATCTTATTTGTATTCACAATTATCTCATGAACACAAGCTATTTTTTCCTATTTAAAAAAATGAGGCAGAGTGGCTCAAAATAGTAAGTGCCAGGACTGGCATTAGATCCCAGATTGACATAACTCTGGATTCAAAACTCTGAATCACTGAGTTTTACCCCTCCCAATGTTAACACAGTCTGTTGCATGTTTTGTTTTGGAGAGGTTTTTGCTATAGGGTGTGTGTGCTCACCAGAAAGACAGAGATAGAGAGACAGAAAGTGAGAACTCACCCTACACGGGGGGATGGCCACACCTCAATCCCTTCTACTCCATTCTCTTCTCAGGATCTTGGGCATGCACGCACACACGCCCAGCATGTGTATAAGCCACCAGGTCCGGAACTCGAACCGCGGTCGACTACATGGGAGTCCAGAAACATAGCCATTACACTAACTGCTGGTCCCTGTTGTATGGTTCTTAAACAGCTCTTTATTAAAGAGTTATTTTATTTGGCTGAGCCAGCTGGTCATTGTTACGGTTTGATCATGCTCCCTAGAAGTTCATTTGTACAAGTTTGGTGAGTCACTGTAATGGAGTCCTTTGGGTGGTGACTGGAATTGGGTGAGGTTATCAGAGTGGGGCCCCCATAACTCGCTCCAGGCAGCTAAGAAGAGCTGACACACAAACACATGTGCTCTATTCTTTCTCTGTCTTGTCCTAGAGAGGCCCTACTGTCAAGGTGGTCTTCAGATGTGGAAACCTGAACTTTACCTTCCAAAACTATAAGCTCTTTTCTCCTTCCTTCCTTTCTTTAGAGAGATTCTTGCTATTGGGCATGGGCGTTTGCTGGAGACACAAGGGAGAGATAGACAGAAAGCGAGAAATCATCCCCAGGGAGATGGCCACATGGCAATCCCTTTTCTTCCATTCTCCTCTTGGGATTTTGAGCGTGCACGCACACGTGCCTTAAAACATAAGTTTTAAGCCACCAGGTCTGAGACTCTAACCATGGGCAACTAAGTGGGAGTCCAGAAATGTAACCATTAGGCCACCTGCTGGTCCCTAAGCTCAGTTCTTTATTAATTCACCAATGTGCTATCTAGTTTTTAGCAACAGAAAAACCTACTGAAACAGCTACTCTATTATTTCTAGTCTTTCTCAGACTGGTGAAAAGTTCACTGCCTCTCTACTGTATGATCACTATCTGAAAGCTTCAGAACTATTTCAAGTAACATGTCATTTTGGTCAACCTGCTTCCAGATTAAACAGTGTGTGGGACTCATCCAAAAGCAACTCAATACTGCAGTTGTTTACCAGGTGCATAGACGATCCCATCTATGAAACTGCCATTACATTAATATTTATGTCATTGTTTGCCTAAGAGGCAAACTGTGCTTTTGTTCAGTTTTTTCCCAGAGAGTGAACAAGCAACGCAGGCAAGCACCCTCACCAGGGTCTTCATCCCACAATCCTTTCTCCAGCCTTCCAGGAAGTCAGAATCACAGGTGTGCCTGTGGGCGTGTGCAACACTTTCAGGTAAACCTAGGATGTGAATCCTGGGCCTTATTATTGTGCAACACTATCCTACTGCATGGGCTACAACAGCTGGGCTGATACAAGCATTTTCTTAAGGCTTGTAGAATTTCTGACCAAAAACCTTACCAAAGTTTTCAAATCTTTTCCAAATAATTTCTTGCAGGCCAGGTTTTCTCCCATGAGTTATTATTAAGTTTTTTCTTTATTCAAAACTTAACTGTTGGGAACCAGCAGTAATGGCTATGTCGCTGGACTCCCAGGTAGTCGACCCTGGTTCATGTCCTGGACCCGGTGGCTTAAAACTCACGCCGGGCGCATGTGCGTGCCCAGGATCCCGAGAGGAGAGTGGAGGAGAAGGGATTGTGGTGTGATCATCCCCCCGGGGGGTGATTTCTTGCTTTCTGTCTCTGTCTCTCTGTCTTTCTGCACACTCCTTTCTCCAGCCTTCCAGGAAGTCAGAATCACAGGTGTGCCTGTGGGCGTGTGCAACACTTTCAGGTAAACCTAGGATGTGAATCCTGGGCCTTATTATTGTGCAACACTATCCTACTGCATGGGCTACAACAGCTGGGCTGATACAAGCATTTTCTTAAGGCTTGTAGAATTTCTGACCAAAAACCTTACCAAAGTTTTCAAATCTTTTCCAAATAATTTCTTGCAGGCCAGGTTTTCTCCCATGAGTTATTATTAAGTTTTTTCTTTATTCAAAACTTAACTGTTGGGAACCAGCAGTAATGGCTATGTCGCTGGACTCCCAGGTAGTCGACCCTGGTTCATGTCCTGGACCCGGTGGCTTAAAACTCACGCCGGGCGCATGTGCGTGCCCAGGATCCCGAGAGGAGAGTGGAGGAGAAGGGATTGTGGTGTGATCATCCCCCCGGGGGGTGATTTCTTGCTTTCTGTCTCTGTCTCTCTGTCTTTCTGGTAAGCACACACGCCCTATAGCGAAAAACCTCTCCAAAAAAGAAAAAAAGAACTTAACTGTTTCGCTGTCTGCCGTCTGCTGGTCAGTGAGATTGACAGAAAGGAAAGCACCCTCCAGAGGATCAAGTCATGCTGCATTCCCCTTCCCAGCATCCTCCAGCCCTGGGACCCTGGGCACTCACTCACTCAGATGCCCAGCATGATTTAGGCTCACCAGGCTAGAGATCTGAACCACAGTTGCCACGTGGGATCCAGCTGTACACTGAGCCAGCCATCCCATGAGTTTCTCAACGTACAGACAGGACTTAAATTTAACCATGCAAAGTTTCAACTGTAAATTTTGATCCAGTTGTCCTGACCTATTAGTGCACAATGCCCTTTATGTGTATATTTATATTTACACATGTGCACACACACACTAGTACACACATACATACATCCCAAAAAGAAAAAAAGTATACATTTTAAAAATTAATGTTTATTAAAAAAATACATATAACTAGTTCCTAAATCCCTCTAGTTAAGTAAAAATATATTTCAGTTAAATACAGTAAGCATCAAAACATTTCAATATTCCTTTATGTATACATTGTGAAGAATAATGTTATAAAAATGTTTGATTACTGTGACAAATTGCATATAATTGTCCTATAGTTAAAAACAATAAGACATGTACTAACCCATTCTAGTTAAGAACAAATCTGAAAATTTGCCAATGCTTCTAAAATTTCCTTCCTAGGGAATATGGAAAGGTGGTTGAAAATTGAGAAGTTTATGATATTAACTTGGTGTGACACATCCAAATTAACCCGACTTTTAGAAGACTAGATTTAAGGGACCAGTAGGTGGTGTAACAGTTACATTGCTGGACTCTCACATAGACCATGGTTCGAGTCCCAGACCTAGTGGCTTAAACACATAGAATTAAATAAAAAAAAATCTCTCTCTCAAGGAAAAAAAAAAAAAGACTGGATTTAAAAAAAAAACCTCAGTCTACCTAGAATATGCTTGTTTCATGTTACATTCTATTTTCTCAACGAATTACATAAAATAGAATTACTTCAACAATATTATTTCGCTGTTTATAATGAGAAAGGGAAAAGTTTCAAGAAGTGGAGTGACATTTTCTTTTGAAAGTTATTGGGTTTTTTTGCTACTGGGCGTGTGCACTCACCAGAAAGACAGAGAGAGACAGAGAGACAGAAAGCGAGAAATCACCCCCCAGGGGGATGGCCACACTGCAATCCCTTCTCCTCCATTCTCCTTTCAGGATCTTGGGCATGCACACATATGCGCCTGGCGTGAGTTCAAGCCGCCAGGTCTGGGACTTGAACCACAGTCGACTACATGGGAGTCCAGCGACATAGCCATTATGCTAACTGCTGGTCCCAAGTGAAGTGACATTTTTCACTGCTCAAAGTCTACCCAGTTCTTACACCTTTAAAGGATTACTTAGTCAATTAATTATGAACTCTTGAATTCTATGGATAAGCGCCTGGTGGAGAAATGATTTGGCCTCTTCATTAAATAACACAGTTTTCTTATTTGTAAAACAATCTACAACTGCAAAGCAAGAGTATTACAGAAACAAGCAAGTACAGAGAAAAAGAATTAATTCTCTGCCCAATCAAAGGCATCTTCTATTGGACTAAATTCACATTTTCAGATTCTTCTTGCTCCTGTTTAAAATGAGTCATTTACTTCTGGCTGTTATTTAAATCATTGAAAAGGTTAAGCTTTTCTTTTTAAACATAGAAAAGCCCAATTAAGCAAGTACAATTTCCAATAACCCTTGTAAAATGTGTCACATATAAACCAATTTCTTCAAGACACAAGCAAGCTTGCAGAGAAAGAGGAAAAATTGAAAGTACAATTCAATCGTGTAGCTTCAATTTAAAAAAAAAAAAATCTAAGTATAAAGAACAGAACAACAGCCCAGGTTTGATTTCAAGAAATGCTTATTATAAGCAGAACTCTACTGCCCTCTTCTGTACCAAGAACGCAACACAAGTGCCAACTGGAGGCCTCCCAGTTAATATTGAAAGAAAATGGCTTATGTGAGTTTTTTTCCCCCTAACTATCAGGTAGCAGATTACTAGGGCAGAGAACTCTAGAATTAAGTGTCTTCACATGTTTATTGTCTCAAAAATGTTTACCTAATGAATAAAGAGTAAATATGACTTATTCTGATTTAATTTTCTTTTTTAATTTTTTAACTCTTATTGAAACTACATGGCCGAGAATAAAACAATGTAAAGCCATATATATTTAGGCACTTTTTTTTTAATGATCCTGATTTTGATGAGCCTAAGAAGCAAAAATCTAGACTTCCTAGTTTTAATGGTGGCTCTTCAGTATCTATCCTAATTTACAATCCAAGAATATTTAAAATCAGCCAAAGCAAAACAAAAATAAGAACATTATTGCCAAAACCTTGCAGCCACATTGCTTAAAGCAGTCTTTCAATCTGTTAAGTGACCTAAGCGCAAACTATAGATCCTCTTTGTTTACCACCAGATTTCAGTTCTCTCTGATTGAAATACATTCTATTTTAAAGACTCAATCTTCTAGTGGAGCAAAGATACCTATGGCATTTGGTTTTCTAATTTGGAATGTTCCCTCCCCTTCCCTAATCCAAAATTAGATTGAAGTATAGACAGAAAGAGGTTCCCCTTCTAATACAGAGATAGAAACAATTAGCTAGTTACTGCTGTCAGTTGTACCCTCCCTGCCTCAAAGGGAGCCAAGTGTTTAAATCTTCCAAGCAACTGCTAGGAATCCTTCTGCACGTCAGCTTACACTCCACATGTGCTTGAAAATCGGGGCAGTCTCTCAGCACCAGCCTGTGATTTCATAATTGTTAAAATTCTTTAATGGAATAAAAAGTCACATAAACTCTTTTTTAGGATAATAAAACCAAACTTTAATTGGAGAGTCAGACAGTATTGCCTTTTCTTTACAAAATTTTATCTGTATTTTTCAATAGAAAACATTAACACATTCTCATTCATTTCATCAATTAACCCCAAAGAGAAAAGTGAAATGCTGTTACCATCAGTGCTAATAAAATAATGTCTTTTGCAAGATGTATAGAAACAATGTTTTGAGCAAGCTTTATAGGGATGTGAAAGAAAATAAAGTTAAATAAAATATTTTGGAAATGACAAAACTGGTTTACCCACTACCTTCCTTCAAAGAGGCATTACTTCTTGTTGTAGCTTAAAAACAAACAAGGGAACAGCAGATGGCATAGCAGTTATATTGCTGAACTACCATGTAGTTGACCATGGTTAATGTCCCAGACCCAGTGGCTTAAAACTCATGCCAGGCGCTTGCATGTGCATTCCCAAAATCCCAAGAGCGGAATGGAGGGGAAGGGACTGCAGTGTGGCCATCCTCCCAGGGGGTGACTTTGTACTTTCTCTCTTTGTCTCTCTGGTGAGCGCATATGCCCGATAGCAAAAATCTCTCCAAAAACCAAAAACAAACAAACAAAACCTTCAAGTTGATTTCTTTCTTCCACATCAGTTGACCCTATTAGGTAACTGCATAAAGTCCAAGAGGCTATGTTTTGATAAAAGCTAGAACACAAATTAAGGCAAACCTGGTAGCTTGTATTAGGTAAATACCACATATAGAAAGACCCTTGTTAATAAAACACCTCTAATGTACAGATTTCAAAGGGCACATGGGGATGCGTTGAACATTTGATCATCACAGCACTTGCGAAGGAAGAAGGCAATGATGTTTCTTGTTTTACTAAAGATAAAAATGAAGGTAACTCATTCACGATCATAGAGTTTGATCAGTGGAATAAACACTTTATCAATGGCCTTGGAATATAGGACAGTGCTTCCCATTGGCTGATTTACCTTCCTAATCAATCCAAAAACTGATCCAAGCATCAAAAAATGAGCAGATTCCTTCAGGTTTGGAAAAGACCACAGCCATAATGGATGGTGAGCAAAATCAGCTCAAGATTACTCACATGTTCCACCATTTACAATAAAATACTGGGATAAAAAGGGAAGCTGATGAGAGGAAGGAGAAAGGATGATTAGAACAATTATAATATGCCAAGGTTCCACCAAACTCTTGAATAAACATGAACAAACTGAAAAAAAGTCTTAATTGGAAAACTAACATTGAAAAGGGAAAAAAGATGTTTAAAAAAAGGGGGGAGGCAGGAAATTGTTTACCTTACTAGCCCAAAAGATTTGGCACATCCCTATAATAACTCTGCTGAAACTTGAGGTAGGCCAATGTTAGGATGAACTGAGTTTAGGTTAAACATTTTTAAAAAGAAAGAAAAAAGCAGGAAGCATAAAGAGAGCCTCTATTTTTAATACTACCTTTATAAAACATTATAGTTATTCGTAAAAATTCCTCTGAGTAAGGTGCTTAAATGTCAGCCATTTTATTCCTACATTTAAAAGGTGACATTAACTATTTTACAACTAAAAGAACAAAGCCAATTTGGGCTAAAAGCTTATCAAAGTTCACAGCGAGTTTACAACTGCTTATACCTTCTCTACTTGGGACACTATTGTTTTCTCCTTTTTGTCCCCTGGCAAGCTCCTCTTTGGTTTTCAAGTCCAAACTCAAATTTATGTCTCTCTTGCAAAGTCTCCATGAGTTCTTTGGTTGGAAACAACACTCATTTCCAAAGTTAACTGTACTCATATGTCGCTGTCACCGTGTTGTGACTGTTTGTCCACTTGTCCCTTGTCTCCCTACTGGACTGGAAGCTACTCAAAAGGCAGATAATCCTTCTTCATTTCTGAATCTTCAGGACGTAGCACTCTGTGGGTGCTTAAATTAATCCACAGCCCATCTTGGTCACTCTCTAGCAGTGCACTGAACAGTAGCTGAATTTAACCACCTGGAGGTTTGTAGTTCTTCATATGCAATTTAATGAATTATCCCACAACCCCATTTTTCTTCCCCTCCACCCCCACTTTTTATTTACCCAGGGATAAGCAGTTTACCAGGGCAAATAACTAAATAACAACCTTAGTTCCTTTTTTTTTTTTTTACTCCTTTTTAAAGTTACACTTCTTTCACTAAAATATCTGTATGTACTTGGAAAAACCAAGTCCCAAAAACGGCAGCATAACATAGGAGTCTTTATGATATAAAACCCAATTTCTTTGGTACAAGATCAAGTAAAAAACAAATTCTTGTGCTTGAACATCATTTTTAGACACTTCATGAATCTGTGAATCTCAATCGCTGTTTGAATAGCTCCAAGAAAAAAAAATTATAAAACAAATGAGGGAACATAGCTATTCAAAGGAACATATTTTTGTACTTGTTTTGCTCCAATTTCTGCTACATAGATTGCTCCGGTCTTTCCATCGACTTCTAAGAGATGCGGCAAAACTTGATCAGCTAGCTGGATCGTGCTGATCACAGTACAGTTGCCAATGCTGCCTACCGGGGGTGCTGCCACAACCGAGAGCCTGCTGAGGTTCAGCTGGGCTACAATCAAGTACTTCCCATCAGGAGTGAATCTAAAGAAAAAAGACATTTCATGGCACACATTTATGAAAAATAGACCGTTTATTGTAGCAACATTTTAATCAGCTACAGCACTAAACAACAGTAGGCACCTACTGGCTAAACGATTTTTAAAAGGAGAATATAAATTGATCTCATTCTCTTTATGAGGGAGGGAAATAGAAAAAATAGAGATAACTAAAGATTAGCTTAAATTAAAAAGATAAATATTATAGTGCCACACAAAATGAAACTATTGAAGAGCTGCTATTAGACTGAGTTTGATACTACAGACTCGGACTTTAATTTTTTTTTTTTCAATTAGCAATAATCGCGCCTCGGATAAACCTCATTGGCTATGATACTGCCACTGCGCAAAGCTTAATTTTTTTTTTTTTTGGAGAGGTTTTCACTATAGGGCGCATGTGCTCGCCAGACAGACAGAGAGAGACATAGAGACAGAAAGCGAGAAATCACCCCCCAGGGGGGATGGTCACATCGCAATCCCTTCTCCTCCATTCTCCTCTCAGGATCTTGGGCACGCACGCACACGCGCCCGGCGTGAGTTTTAAGCCATCGGGTCCGGGACGCAAACCGCGGTTGACTTTGTGGGAGTCCAGTGACATAACCATTACGTTGACTGCTGGTTCCCATCGGACTTTAATTTTTATTCTGTGCTTAAAAATGTACTTTGAAGATAAAGGCTACAGGAGAAGTTTAGCATATATTATCCTAATCCTGGAATTCCACAATTTAACTAGTTAAACTGGGAATTTAATTGTTTTCACTTTATCTGGGATTTTCAAATTTCTCTATATAATTATTTTCTTCCATCTCTCCTAGCTTAAAATTAATAATAAGTATTTTAAACTTGTAGCTAGGTAGTCAGAGGAAGACACAGGAACTAACTCAAACAAGCATTTTCAGAGAAAAAGAAACAATTACCTGACTGAAGAAGGCCCCTCTTCTGTAAAACAGTTATTCCACTCTCCTAACCACTCCCCAGTGTCTTTATCAAATATTTGGAGTCTTTTATTTCCTCGGTCAGCAACCCACACCTGAGAAACCAAAAAATATCAATTCAATTGGGAAAGATTCACAATATAAGAAAGGAAAATGAAAGGAAGAAAAACGAATGCATTTTTAAAAAAGTTTTGCTATAGAAATGTGTGCTCATTGGGGACAGAGATGAAAAGTAAGAAAACAGTCCCCAGGAAAGGGGTGGTCATGCCATCTACCCTGGGTCTCTTCCACTCTCCTCTCAGGATTTTGGGCATGCACACATATGCGCTCAGTGTGTTTTTCAAGCTACCAGGTCCAGGACTCAATACATGCAGTTGGCCATGTATGATCCAGTCATCTGAATCACCATACCACACCACAGTTGGCTATTTCATTAATGCCATATACATGATTTCAATTAGTACTTAGAGGGCCCCAAAGAAGAAGGTACCAGAAGTCCCATTTTCAGATGAGGATAAACCGAAGTTCAGAAAGGTGAAATGCTTTGTCTGAAGTGAGCTAGAAGAGGGAGAGCCACAATCCGCAAAGCCAACTGTATTAAATATGGGAATAACAAAAAAAATCCTGGAATACTCTGCCATCATCCAGAGCACTAGTACGACAGATACTGAAAAGCAACAACACACATTCATTCCTTTAACAAACATTCACTTTCACCAAGCATTGCCAGCTTTCCAGTTCTTGGGTCTGACCACAGGACAAAGGCAAAGGCAAACAGCCTTCCTCCTCAGGACCTCAGTGTAGAGGGCTGGCATTTGTTCATGTCGTAGTACCACTGAACCACCACCTGCTATCATCCTAGTTTGTACAAAACGGTAAACCACTTCAAGGGGAGGTTGGGAAATTTTAGAAAGATGTAAAGAATGATAATAGGTTTAATTTAGGTTTGCTACAGGCTAAGATGTTACTAAGGAAACTGCAAAACAGGAAGTTGGATTCAATCTTCATGACACTTCATGTCTGTATGGAACTTACAGCATATCTAAAGCAAAATGGCTTTTGCTGACACACGGTCTGGGTTGAAGAGCGG
>NW_006159904.1:3118511-3146040 GCF_000334495.1 Tupaia belangeri chinensis | reverse complement strand
AGAGCGGTACAATAGGATGGACTGGAGGGCAAGTCCACACTGCTGGCCTCTACCTAACCTCTTTGGGCCCTTTGGATTTGTTTGTGAATTCAGGAACTATTTCTTCAGGGTAGTAATGACTGTATCTTTGTCAATTTGTGCAAATTTTGGTAGCCACCGAATTCATCTCCCATCAGAAACAAATACAGACTCGTTCGTTATACTATTTTAGAAAGATTGCTGACATCTAACAAGGGCCTCAGTCTTTTTCCTAATCTATACATTTTTATTGAAGTTGGGTTTCCTTAAAGATTTTCAGTTCAGTGTTTCAGACAAATGACCAAGGAGGAAATAGAGGTTATACCTTGGATTGAATAATACTTCTGATTATCAGCGTAGATAGAATGATACTTCAGATTGTCAACATTATCTTTCTAACTCAATATTTGATGAATTTGATTATGCAAAATTCTATTTAAGATACAACAACAATAAGTAACTCTGGAACTAATTTAACTTTTCATGTAGAGCTGTAGTAATGATTAAATGAGTTAACCATGTAAAATGCTATTGTTCTAAAAACACAAACGTGTAAACATTAATATTCTTCATTCTTCAATACTCGGTAATGTCAGACTACTCACACTGAATGATCTTCAAGGTCTCCTCAAAGAAAATGTTTTACCATGGTGAATTTACAAGGGTCTAGGTCTCATATGCTCTGAAAATTGATTGTTTCATTAGACCACAAGGGAAGTAATTAACCAAGCACAGAGAGAATTATGTGTAAAACCAGAATTTCAACTTTGTAGTTTCAAATTTATATGCAAAGTTCACAGAGTTAACTTCTTACAGTAGACAGAAGGTTTAATGATCAAAACATTCTCATTTTGTCAACATTGGAAACCAAATCATAATTAGAAAGTTGCCTGCTGAGCACTGAATCACAAGTGGAAATGGATTAAATGTCTAATGGTATGAACTCAAGCAGAAGATGAATTCATTGTGTGTTAAGATTCTTAGTCATTTATCAAATACATATAAGCTGATTATTTCTAGGCACTGAGACAGGAAACAAAACGGATTTAGTATGGACCCTTATATTGCCTACAATTTATTAAGGGATTCAGATAATAAGTAATTACAGGAAGCATGAATGTTAATATAAGGGGAAAGTGCAGGCTGCTATAGGAAAATGGGAGGAACAACTAACATTAACATGTTTTGGTGGGGGTTTGGGGCTTGGTTATAGCAAGGGGGGGTGACCCCAAAGAAGTGATATTTATGGTTAGAAGGTGAATAAAAGCAAAAAGAGGTAATAGCCAGAGGTACTAAAAAAAAAAAGAAATGGATTCAATTTGTTGGTAAAAGCTTTCTGTTTCCCAAACAGAGTGGAAATAGTGAGACCAAGAGTTTGCCCAGGTGGCTCTCTTCAAGCTTCCAAGATTAACCTCCCCAATTCCTCTTTTTTTTTTTTTTTTTAATTTTTGACAAAGGGTGTGCGCACTTGCCAGAGAGACAGAAAAAGGAAAAGTGAGAACTCACTACCCAAGGGGGATGGCCATGCTGCAATCCCTTCTCCTCCATTCTCCTTTTGGGACTTCGGGCATGCATGCACATGTGCCTGGTATGATTTTCATGCTTTTAGGTCTGGGACTCAAACCACTGTCAACCATGTAAGAATCCAGTGTCCTAAACACCATGCCACCTGCTGGCCACTCCCCCATGCCCTCTTTGATCAATACATTTTAAAAGGGAAATAAATTCAAACATGTATAATAGTGTTTTCCTATGCAAAGGCAATGTTTTTTTCCAGGTAACTTTATGTTTGGACCCACTATTTATTCTTTCTATACTTTAAATGATAGAGAAAATCTATTATGCTCATTTCTAAATATTTGAGGAACCTCCTCACTATAGGGGCCAAATATTTCTCGGGGTATTCATGCATTTTCAGTCCCAGAGGATTTGCATAGACATACTCACGAACACGCACATATCCACAAGTCCAAACATACACATGTACACCATAATCTATATATATACACATGCCTAGACATGCAACACACAGACACACTCCCCAGACACAATAATACTAGATTTTTACCCGACCAGAAGAATCAACTGTGACACTATGAGGTATGTTGAACTTTCCAGGTCCTGTCCCATTTTCTCCATGTAGCCAAAGGATCATGAAATCTATAAATAGTAAATACATATGGTCAGAGCAACATATAGAATGCCGTATGCCTTCTGATAATATATTTTGTGATCCAAATTACACAAAACTAATTATACCGCTGGTTGACTATGCTTTCTGGTTTCATGTCTATATACCACCTGCCTATTATTTTTAAAGAATTATTTATTTAATCTTGTTTTATTATCATTCTTTTTTTTTATTTGCCACAGGACAGAGTACTTATAAGAGAGGGACAGAAAGAGAGAGAGAAAGAGGTAAAGTGGGAAAGAAAGCCTCTAGATCCAGGACTCGAACCATGGTTGGTCATGTGGGAGTCTAGCTCCTTAACCACCACACACCACCTGCAGGCCCCCAATTTGCCTAATTCTTAAACCCAAACCAAAAACAAAAAAGCCCTCTCTGCTTCAATTAATCTACTTCTTTACTGTCTCAACTTGAATTTTTCATGACTGCTTCAAAATTATTGCTTAGGCTTCATTGTCATCTTTACCCCCAAACTGGTTCTCCTTCCTAGATTATCAGTTATTTGATAATGGCATCTCACTGAGCTTGAACATTCTTATGGTCTCTCTTCTTTATTACCCATTGCAGTGGATTGAACGTCAGTCTTTCAAAAGGTATGGCAAAGTCCTAAACCCCAGTATCTGTGAATGTGGCCTTATTTGGAAATAGGGTCTTTGCAGATGTGCTTGCATTAGGGGTCTAGACAGATCATCCTGGATTATGAGTGGACTCTAAATACTTATAAGGGAAAGGACGGGGAAATTTGAGGCAAAAAGAAACACAGAGAAAGAGCCATGTGATGAGAGAGGCAGAAATTGGAGTTATACTGCCCTGCTACAAGCAAAGAAATGTTTGAATCATCTAGGAGGCAAGAAAAAACTGTCTATTTGAGTCCATTTTAATTCTTAAACTTTTCCTTTATTCACATTAGAATGTGTACAAAAGAGAGATTGAAAGAGAAAGAGAGAGAGAAGGTGGGAGAACACGCTCCACAGGTTCTGATTACACCAGATCACCTTCCTCCAGTCCTCCAGCCCATCCTGGGCACTCGTGTGTATCTGACTCACTGGACGCAGGACTGGAAACATGGTGGCCACATGAGATCCGTTTCTCTTGAGCAGTGCATTATCACTGCATCACGAAGCCAAGCCAGACCCCTTAGAGCCCTTAGAGAGAGCAGGGTTAGGACCAGCAGTTAGCGTAATGGCTATGTCGCTGGACTCCCACGTAGTCGACTGTGGTTCGAATCCCGGACCCGGTGACTTAAACTCATGCCAGGCACGTGTGCGTGCGTGCCCAAGATCCCGAGAGGAAAATGGAGGAGAAGGGATTATGGCATGGCCATCACCCCTGGGGGATGATTTCTCGCTTTCTGTCTCTCTGGCGAGCGCACGCACCCTATAGTAAAAACCTCTCCAAAAAAAAAAAGAAAAAAGAGAGAGAGAGCAGGGTCTATCCTACAGACTTTAGACTTCTAGATTCCAAAACTGTGAGAATAAATTTCTCTTGTTTAAAGCACTCAGTTTATGGCAATTTGTTACAGCAGCCACAAGAAATTTATGTATCCACAACCAATCTGTTTGCTAAATTTAGTTGTTTTTTCTTTCATAGAACTTTTTAGATTCTTGTTTTACACCCAACCCTTTAACTGTTACCAAGCAAATTCAGTTACTAATAATTACATAGCCTCCAAATGACAGAGCTCATCAGAGGAAAATGGAGAAGGGATTTCAGTGTGGCCAAATGCCATGGGGAAGGCTTTCTCACTTTCCCTCTCTTTCTGTCTCTCCAGTTAGCACAGGTTACCCTATAGCAAAAAACAAAATCTTATTTTCCATTGTTCAAAGTGCATTTTCAGCTCCTTTTCTGTTCACAACTACCTTTCATAAAACTCCCCCCAAAATTCTCCATGTTTCCTCTCTCTTTGCATGAAAAGCATTTTAGTTCAAGAACTGCTTTCTTCATGATATCCTATCCTGTTTCTCTAGTCAACTCAGTTTCTCCTCCTAATTCCTTCTTTAAGAATCAGTTCCAGGACCAGCAGGTGGAGTGGTGATTAAAGTGCTAAACTCCCACATGGCTGACCATGGTTCAAGTCCCAGACTTGGTGGCTGGCTTTCTGACTTTCACTTTCACTCTCTTTGGTAAATAAAATAATAATAATAATAATAACAGTAAATAAAACTGGGACCAGCAGTTGGTGTAATGGCTATGTCACTGGACTCCCAGGTAGTCATCTGTGGTTAGAGTCCTGGACCTGGTGGCTTAAACTCACACCAGGTCCGTGTATGTGTGCGCCCAAGACCCCGAGAGGAGAATGGAGGAGAAGGGATTGTGGCATGGCCATCTACCCTGGAAGGTGATTTCTCACTTTCTGTCTCTCTCTGTCTTTCTGGCGAGCACACATGCCCTATAGCTAAAACCTCTCCCCAAAAAAGTAAATAAAATTAGTTAAGTAAAATAATAATAATGAAAAAAAGAATTAGTTCAATCAATTACATTTCATCATTTCCTCTGTTAATAAACCTGCACCTACTGGTGTCAATTGAGATCCCAGAGTAGGGCACTCAGTGAGATACTTGCTGAGTCATCAGCCTGCAGAAAATCTCCTTCTGGGATTCCAGATTCCTAACTTCTTCGTTCTTTTTATTTCTTCTCTTTTCTTTTCTTTTTTTTCTTTTTTAAGTTTTTGCTATAGGACACATGAGCTTGTCAAAGAGAGAGGGAGAGAGAGGGATAAAGTGAGACATCACCCCTCCAGGGGGATATCCATAACAGTCCTTTTTCCTCCACTCTCCACTCGAGATTTTGGGCATGAATGTACATGAGGCCAGCATGATTTTCAAGACACTGAGTCTGGGACTTGAATCACAAAGTCAGCCATGTAGAATCCGGTGCCTTAATCTCCACCTGCTGGTACCATAACTTCATTCTTAATTGAAAAGGAAACCCACTTATCTCTTGAGCTAATTTTCATACTGCCTGCAATTCTTTGGACGCATCTCTTCATCTTTCTTTTTTTTTGGGAGAGATTTTCTCTATAGGGCGTGTGCGCTCGCCAGACAGACAGAGAGAGACAGAGAGACAGAAAGCGAGAAATCACCCCCCCAGGGGGGATGGTCACGCTGCAATCCCTTCTCCTCCATTCTCCTCTCGGGATCTTGGGCACGCACGCACATGTGCCCGGCGTGAGTTTTAAGCCACCGGGTCCAGGACGTGAACCGTGGTCGACTACGTGGGAGGCCAGTGACATAGCCGTTACGCTAACTGCTGGTTCCCTCCTCATCTTTGGTAATAAGTAAGCAGGCTTATTATTGATCATTTACTGAAGGCAATCCTGCCCATCTGTTTTCTAGTTTTCTCTAAGTAATAGACATGAATGCTTTACACACAATTTCACACACAATATAGTTATAACATTATACCAAATCTTGGACAAATTTATAAAATAATATTCTTCTAATACCCTATACAGTAGAGCCACATACCTTGGGACAGTTTGATCAATCTGTTATTCAATCCTCCATCTCCATCCACAATGTAAATATCTCCTGTGTCTTCTACGTACAGTTCTGCAGGGTTATCAAACTGCAAAGGATTCAAACCAGTGCCTTTTTTGCCTGGGGTACCCAAGACTTGAACGAGATCACCAAAGGAATTATATTTTTTAATAGTATGACCATAGGATCCTGGAAAGAGAGACATGCACATTTCACAAATAAAACCACTGTACAGACATTCACATTTTTCAAATAATCCAACAGCAAAAGTTTGATGGAGTTAAACAGTAATAAAAGGTTGACAGGGTTAGATAATTAAATGTTGTAACTCAAAAGCAACAGAGCTTCTTAAGTTAATGCCAAATTTGTTCACATTCATAAATTAAAACCTGTCACTCCAAAATAAGAAGATTCTAAATTCCAATAAATAAAACCAAAAATGCTTGAGTCATTATATAACACTCTTGTGACGTTAACTAAAATCATCAGCCTGCTATTTTCTCTTTTAATCTTATGATCTTGAGTAAGCACTGCTTGTAAAAGGAAATTGGAAAGAAACTGTAAACTTACATTCCAAAATGTTATATTAATCATTCTTATACAGATCTTAAATTTCAGTAAGTTAACAAAAAAGTTCTCTACAATATTGATTTTTTTAATCACATTTTCCCTTAGTAGAAACAAATTCAAAATTCAACCTATTAATTTCTTTCCTAAGGTAAATAATTAGTTCCTTATGTTCTAATTTAAATTAAACTTAAATTAAAATTTGTCTGACTTAAAATTATCTTATAAGCAAAAGTACAAGACAGAGTATTAGTAAGTAAGAGAAAAATCATAAACCAGTTAACAGAAATCAACTTGAATGCACACAAGACCAAACAAAATGATAGATGTTCGAAATACAAGCTGGATACATTAGCTGACCAGAAATAAAATGAATCGGTTTGGATTACAATTCTATTTTGAAAACTGTATCATTATTCTTGATTTGGACACTTGAGCAAAAGCTTATAGCAATAACATGACAATGTTTAAGCCTTACAGTTTCAAAAGAACTAGAAAATGGACAGAATACTAGTAAATCAAGGTTTTTCAAAAACGGCTGAGTTGTAGTCATGATTTCATTAGAGGAATATTGTTCCTTTGAAAAACGGGAAGGAACATAAACACTGCTTTCAGATCTGTGGGTGGGGAAACACATTTTAATAGAAAGAACGGACAGGTCATCTGTGCTCTTTTACTTCTTGGAATCATACAGTCTTGTTTTTTTTTTAAAAAAAGGAGGATCACATGAATGGAATGAACTAAATAACTAAATGCCTTTAATGGTGAATCCTGGGGGAAAAAAAAGGAAGGGAAAATAATATAATTGAATCTTATTACAATATTACAATGAACTCAGAGATAACACAGATTTTGTTTTGGTTTAACCAAAATTTACCATCCAAAATGTAGCTTGAAATCAGCTAAGGCCCAGAAATCTTTCCTGCTCTGAGAACAGAAGCAGTAATGTTGCTACTTAAAAAATTGAGATCTTATTAATTCTAAAAAGTGGTATTTCTAGAACTGGAGAAAAGATTTTCTTCAAGTCAGGAACGTAACTGAGCCAGGTAATACCAGAAATATTGTCTTTATGGTCCTATTCCTTCCTGAGCTCCTAAGGAAATGTGAGGCTATTTCTGGTTCTGCCTTCAGCCACCAGGACAGGTGAACCACTTTCTCTGAAAACTTTTCCACAGCTTTAAGTTCAAATGTGCTTACTCCATTTTTCAGCATTTTCTACTAAACATTTTTGATGGCGGGAGGATTCCAGACATGCTTCAGTAAGTGGAATTTCAAAAGTATTAACATCAGTTTCTGCAGATCTTTGGAAAACAAAGCAGTTATAGTTTCTTAGCACAATCTCTTTTGAAACAGGACTGGCAAATGAAAATCAGTCATGAATTACATTCATTTGCTTTTAGAGACTGCTATTTTATGGTGCATCATGACTTTTCTGACACCCAATATTTGGCTTACAGTTTTGTTTAACCTGGTAAGAGCAACTGATGTTTTAAACAGAACAAGTTCTTTGACAATTTCAAGAAAAAGATCAAAACTATAACCTCCTTATAAAATTTCCTCATCCTGCAGAAATATAATATAAAATTTTTAGAAACAAATGATTCCATGAGTCATTAAGTAAATTACCATTAGATTTGGCACCTCTGATTTAAACTGTATAAGCAAGGATATGCAGAGATGTGATTTCTAGCAAGATAATTTAATAGATATTACTACACATACCACTTCCTACATCCGTGATCCAGACAGATTGTTCATGTAGTGTACTGGCTGCAAATATACCATGAGGTGTGTCAACTGTATAATTCCAGGCTCGTAGGAAATATCCATCCTCTGTGAACACTAATACCTTTGGGATGTTATCCCCTCTCTGAAGGTATACAAAAATACTTGCTTAGATAGAATCAATTTTAAGGAAAGGTAATGTTTATTTTGGCAAAGAGAAACAAAACTTAAAGGTTAATTAAAGAATTTAGTAAAATCTTACAACAAAACAACCTCAAAACCTAATAATATCGATCATTTTTAAAATCAAAACACTTGGAACCAACTCAAAAGTAAATTTCTGATTTTGTATTATAATCAAGAAGTGCACATGGTTAGTTACAATAGTACTGAAAGGCTGCTGTTTTGTGTTCATACTTTTTTAAAGTCCAATTTTACTTACTTGGGCTACGTAAACCAATCCATTGAGGGAATCAGCTGCAACACAAAATGTTACTCCTGTAAAATATTCTGGATACTTAGGCCAACCCACATCCAGCCGGTAAAGAATTTTCTCAGTTCTCCAAGAAACTTGAAAGACAAAGTTCTTTACAACCTTAAATACAATAAAATGAGTAATACTCAGTTCAACTTCTAGGTAAGAAAAAAAAGGGGGGGGAGGAGGGGTTATTTTTAAGTATGCCTTGACAACCAGAAGTCTGCTGGACTGAATAATTTCAAAGATATGGCCTTATATGTTTAAAGTGCAAGGCCACCACAATACATCAAGTCAATAAATTATTTGAGAGTGCAGTACTAGCTGGAGAAGGCGAGGAAATAAAGAATATGGCAATATGCCACGTACATCTTTTTGAACACTAAGAGATAAGGCCACATGTCAGCGGTTCGGTTCCGGTTGCAGACTCGGGGACTAGCTTGCTTGGGAGGGAACCACGGCCTATTACCTCCAACCCACGCAGTGCCATCTACACACCCGGCAATCTTCTCACACCCGACTCACCCGAAAGCCGCAAAAACGCGAATCCAAAACCAGAAATGCAAGAAAGAAGCTGGCGCCAGCAGCGCAGACCCAGAATTTCGCCATGACCAGGCGAGAAGACTGGGGAGAAGGGTTCACCGGTAGCTGGAGAAAACTGGACAGCCTCAGACCCCAGCAGTTCGTCGGGGCACTGAGGGTCGGTCTTTTCCCTCTTATCTCCTAGGATAAATTATTTGAGAGTGCAGTACTAGCTGGAGAAGGCGAGGAAATAAAGAATATGGCAATATGCCACGTACATCTTTTTGAACACTAAGAGATAAGGCCACATGTCAGCGGTTCGGTTCCGGTTGCAGACTCGGGGACTAGCTTGCTTGGGAGGGAACCACGGCCTATTACCTCCAACCCACGCAGTGCCATCTACACACCCGGCAATCTTCTCACACCCGACTCACCCGAAAGCCGCAAAAACGCGAATCCAAAACCAGAAATGCAAGAAAGAAGCTGGCGCCAGCAGCGCAGACCCAGAATTTCGCCATGACCAGGCGAGAAGACTGGGGAGAAGGGTTCACCGGTAGCTGGAGAAAACTGGACAGCCTCAGACCCCAGCAGTTCGTCGGGGCACTGAGGGTCGGTCTTTTCCCTCTTATCTCCTAGGAGTCGTTCCTTGAGAACGAAGGAAGTAGAGACCAAAGAGAAAGAATTAAGAAAAGCCAGTTCCGGATTTCCTGATTATTCTCAGGTCTCCGCCCCAGACCCAGTGACCCTCCCCTCTTGGGCTGTCAGTGCCGCGGGCTTCTGTCCACCAAAGTAGGGGCGCCTGTACATATGCCTTAATTTCTCGCCGTTTAGTCTTTTTAATACAGATTGCCAACTCAAAAAATGTCACACCAAAAGCTTACAAATAGTAAGGATGATGAGGTCAAAAACTAATTACCAGGTTTTGGGGCAATTTCAGCCACACTAGATTCCGAGACATTCAGGCATTTGTTATGAATGCCTATGTTCCCACACCAGGACCCCTCCACTGGCTTACAGGGAAGCAGGCGGCGCAGAGTTGAATTTACTCGGGCGCGACGGACTTTATTGAAGGTCCCCAGGAGCCGGTGGGGGCTATAGGGGTAATCAGGCGGAGAGCCTGGCTCCGTTGGGCGCTGCGGTGTTCGGGAGTCCCCCTACGAGAGGCCGTGCCCCCCTTAGCCCGGTTCCAGGTGCTCTCCGGCCGCCGGCCCGCTCCCGGAAGCCGTGGCAGCTAGTAACAAAGAGCCTGCCCGGCTGTCCGCTGCTCTGGCTACAGGACCCAGAAGTCGTGTGTAGAGCCTGGGGCTGAGCCCGAACCGGGCCATGAGTCCAGGTTCACCGCTGTGAGGAGCTCGGCCGGCGGCCGAGGCTCTAGTGTGGACCAAGAGGCCGGCGCCTCTCCGCCGCCCGCGGGGATCCTGGCGCCGGTGCCACTGCTTCGGCCACTCCGCGGGAAAAATCAGACTCACGACCTTCCTCCGCGGCGCCCGGCTCAGGGCTGTAGGGGACGGCGTCATCCCCGGTCGCCGAGCCCCAGGTTTCTCTGCGGGACTCAGAGGACCTGGTTCTTTCCCGAGGTGCCCTGGAAGCTTTGTGTGAAGAAGCTGGGAAGCCCGACTGGAGTAGTTTATTTTTTGTTTTTAATAAAGTTTTTCTGAGTTTCCGTTTTTAGAAATTTTTGCGGAGTTTGCAATCCTCTCTACCTCTTCGCATCCTTTTCTTGCTTGTGGAGTCCTTTTCCTCCTCAGCTATAAACATTTTAACTATCAGCAGAACAGACCAAGGATGAACGTTTTGTAATTGAAAGTGTAACTCTTAAAACCACCTCGAGATAGTCAAGATGGACAAAAAGTCCTTTGAAACGGTGCTGGATGAAATTAGAAAGGTAATTACACTTGATTTCTTAAATTATTCTATGAGATACCAATTCCCATGTTTTTTCCCCCCTTTTGCGAGACTGCGAGAAGATTGCGCGAAATTCGGTCCTAAGATTGCCCAAATCGGTTTGAATTGTCACGTGTAGGGTAGCGGTTAATACCATTTCACGATACAAATAGAAATTAGTTAATACTAATTTGAGAAATCGGTACAGTGTTGCGGAAATTATGTTCAGATGATGCTCAGTTCCGAAGCCGGCATTAATAGCTCTGTACTTTTGAAAAAGTGATTTACTGTTTTTTAGTCTTATTTCCTCATCTTTTAGTAACACACGAATGACAGGACTGGAGGTAATAATTTGAACGTTTCTTTTATGGTAATTATTATGGTATGTTTTTTTAAAAATCTAAGGATAGGCTTTAATGTCCTGATGAAAAGTGTGACCTAAATATCCTAAGTTTAAAGTCACATTCTTAGAAATGGGGTTGTCAGTAACTTGAATTTCAAATCCTTTTTCTTTTCACTTTCCAGATTTTTTGCTTTTTGACGTGTTTATTCTGCCTCCCAGAGTGAACCCCAGAGCAAAAATTTGGGAATGTAATCTTGAGCCTAAATGTAGTTCAAGCAAAGGTTAAAAATAAAGCTGACTCCTTTAGAGCTGAAAGGATTTGCAGTACCATTGTCCTGTCCATGTGGGATGCATTGGCTAGGCCTTCCCTGCCACTGTGATTTTAGCATTTCCATAGCTTTCAGACTCCACCCTTGATGGTGAAGGAAGGGATAGTTCCCTCGTTCTCTGGTGCTTGTTACTTCTTACAATTTAGAAAATGATTACTGAAGTTTTTCTTGGACTTGCCCTTTTACTTTATAAAGCTTTTTAAATTTTCAAGTGGACATGTTTAATTTTTTATATTTGATGACATTTTCAACAAATTTCTGCTTTTGCAAACCCAGTTTATCCAATAAGATTTGAAAGAAAGTGTCCATTCGCTAAGTAAATATAATCTTAGAATTTCTTACATTAGCTAAATTTTAACTACTGCTTATGAAAAAGTTGTTTGTGAGTTTAGATAGACCAGCAGATTTCCACTTTGGGAAAATACAGGGTATCAGTATGCGTATTCCCTTCCTTCTAAGTGTTTTTAAAATGTCTCAAAATAAATACTGATGAGGGGGATTGGAAAACTTCCAGAGGTGAAAATCATATTAAAACGTAATGGCAACTTAAGTCTGTATTTCTGTTCTGCAGTCAAAATATGTCTTTTGCTGGGTTTGCCAAGTAATTAGATACATAGCATTGTCTTAGTCTATTAAAATGAAATAAGACATAGTCATATCTAAATATGAACATTATTACTGATTTTTTTTAAAAGTTGCTCTTAGGTTTTATGAATGTAAGACAGTTTAAAGCGGGTCATTTCTTTTCCTGAGTATTTCTGTAGGGTTATAGAAAATACTGGTTGTCACTATTCTCATTTAAAGCAGAAGCATGAAAGACAGCATTAGGAAAAGGAAATATGATGAGAGAAAGAAGGAAAGAAGCAATATTGAATTTGCTTTTAAAAAGAAAGTAATATTAATTGATGAGCACTTATGTGTGAGCCTGTTCTAAGCATTTTTTTCCATGTTTTGATTTGATCATCTTAACCTGAACTCCTTATTTTACAGATAGCAAGCCTAGCTAGTCTGTGTGTGGTTAACTGGTCAGCTCAGTGTTACCTAGCTAGTGAGTATGGGGTCTAGTATTCAAACGAGGCAGATTGGTTTTAGAGTACCTAGGGATATAGCTAGCCTCTTGAGCATTGTTGAAAGAACTGAAGCATGAGTTGGTGTCAGTTCAATCTAGAATTTGGTCCATAAACTCCTGCCTGTGTCCAAAACTGGTACTGATCATCAAACTCAGAATACATTACCCAGGATGCTGTTTTCCTCCTTTTTAGTGAAAGTTATACTACTGAGTACTCTGGATGTTTCATTTGGTCATATTTTCTCCTAGCAAAAATATTACCTATGGAAAGTACAGCTACAACCGTTTTGTAGTAAAATTGAAGGGATTTGTTTGCTCCTAATGATTAGTGGCTACCAAGTCACAGTGGCCTTGTGTTTCTCTAAGCTCCGTGGATAGCGGCAAGGGGAGTGTATGTGATTTTAGTCCGCTCCAGGTAGTGCTGGGCCAAAGCTGCCAACTGGCTCTTCACTCATCATTTGCAGACCAGCTGCTATGGGCCTGACTTCATGTTGTCTGTTCTAGTCCTCAGAGTGGTATTCTGATGTAGGTAGTGAATAGTGTTACTTCTTAGGGGTGTGGAAGCTCTCTGAGTAGTTAAAATGCCTCTCAAATGCCACGCTGCCAGTTAGTGGCAGGTGCAGACATTGAACTCAGGCCTTTTGGCTGCTTTGGTTATCTATCATATCCTATAGATATCCACAGAGCCTGAGCCAGACATTGTCCTATTCATTATCACTAACACATAGCAAATGCTCAATAAATACCAGTACTATCTGGTACAATTAATCCTAAAAATGACAGTTTGCTTGGACACGGGATATTTCAAAACGGCATATCAGGAATTGTATGTGTCATTTCTATTAATGTTGAATCTTAACCTGTTGTAATTTTATTCCCATTCTTTGTAGGAGTGAGGTCGAGGCCCCGGAGGTCTTCATGCTCCCTCAGTGTATCCCTTACAGTGTGGAACCTGGAAAGATAGAATGTCACACCACCGCAGTGACCTTCGCTGCTGGAGGGGCCTGCCACCATTATGTTGCTTAGGCAGGTTCAGTATCTACCTAGTACTGTGCTGCTTACCTTGACTAATGTTGTTTTTCTATCTGTTCTAGGCTGTTTTGACGGAGTACAAATTAAAAGCAATTGAGTATGTGCACGGATACTTCTCTAGTGAACAGGTATTTCTCATTATGTGTCTTAGTAAAGCCTTTCTACAGCGTTGCTCTGTTTAGTGTCTGTTTACCTGCTGCTTAAGTTCAGAATGGCTTTTTATCTTATTGATGTATTTATTCAGAAACTTGAGGAACTTTACTTTTGGCAGAAAACATGACAATTTATAGTTCAGGGACATTTTATAAACCTACCCACTTTTATCATGATATTATACTCTAACACAATTTTTAGATTGTCTAAAAAAAGCATTCAAGAAGTGTTTATCATTCTGGGCACAATATCAAAAATTTACAAACTTGTGGTAAACTTATCCAAATATGTACAGTATTTATAAAACAGTAATTGCAA
Organism: Tupaia belangeri chinensis; assembly: GCF_000334495.1. NCBI lineage: Eukaryota > Metazoa > Chordata > Mammalia > Scandentia > Tupaiidae > Tupaia > Tupaia belangeri. The sequence goes on along the minus strand of NW_006159904.1, from coordinate 3,131,938 downwards.
AATTCAATATATGATATAAAACATGAACAAATGATAAAATATGTTTCTATACGAAGCCACTAAAATATTTAAGCAATGAGAAAAAAAATACACAGTGCCTATTAAGTAGTTTCTGTAGCTGCTATGATTTTAAACACCATAGTTTAGTGAAAGCTTTCACTACACTTTGGGGAAGTTGGCTTCTTAAAGAAATTATGAGTGTGTGGCTAACCCTGTGGCCTAGTAGTTAAGGAAGCCAGATCCCACAAGGCCAATGGAATTCTAATTCTGGTTTCTGTAGCCTAAAAGGCATGCCAAGCTCATGTGTGTGAAGGCCCCAAATCCTGACAGGATGGAGATATGGAGGAGAAGGGATTTCAGTGTGACAATACCCCACTGAAGGGGTGCTTTCTCTCCCTACCCCTGTCTCTGGTGAAAGCATGTGGCCTCTGACAATTGAACACCAACAAAAAGTGTAAATATGCACATGCTCACACACATAGAGGGAGGACTTCTGAAGGATGGTTGGAACACTTTTGATAGAGCAATTAGGCAGAAATCAAAATGTTTTTCTGGAGAACAGTACTGGGAAAGGGTGGGAATGCTGAGAAGATGGACAAGAGGCTGACTCCATGGCTTGGTGGTTAAAGCAGCTGGATCCCATATGGTCAACTGTGGTTTGAGTCTTTGACCCAGGGGTCTTGAGAAACACACTGGGCATGTGTGCCCACAATCCCAAAAGGAAGGAGAGTTGGAGGAGAAGGGATTGCTACAGGACCATGTCTCACGGGAGTGTTTTCTCTTCTCCTCTCTCTGTCCCTCTTCCCCCCTTTCTCTGGTGAGCATATGTACCCTCTAGCAAAAAAGAGAAAGAAAGAATGGACAGTAGATGTATCTATACATTGAGTTAGCAAATGTTCCTTTTCATCTCTTTCTCAAGAACAAAACTTGAAAGGATAAACAACTTTAAGCCTGTGAAATTCTGCCTAGTAAGTTTCTAAATTCTACTCTTGGCATTTGTTGCTGTCTTCTCCCTCCCACTACTGGAAAGAGATAAGAGAGAGAGAGAAAGCACCCCCCCTCCCCCTTCATGGGGAATGGTCACACCACAAACCTTTCTCTGCCTCTCCCTCTGAGGATTTTGGGCACGTGTGCACATGGCACCCAGCATGTTTCTCAAGCTGCCAGGTTTAAACTTGAACTGAGCTGTCGCATGTCTGTAACCACTATGCCACCACTTGGCCTTTTGCTGCCCTTTTAATGAGTATTCTTTTAGCTGTGTCCTTGCATTTCACAATCATCTTTTTTTTTTTTTAATGTAAATGTTGAAAAGATTTATAATTTCTCATAACTAATAGCTTTTTCTTCTTATTCTTTTTGTCTCTGTGTGTGAAATTCTGTAGAAAATGTCTTTCCTTAGTGTTAATTCTACTTTAAAGTAAAGTCATTAAAACTTTTAGAAAGCTACTTTGTATGTGTAACATTCTAAGCCTATTTACTACCTTACAGATTTTTCTTTCCATATCAGACATGATACTTTGTAGAGTTTATGGTAGGTACAAGGTAGCATTTACTACATAGTAACATTGTTCCCATAAAAGTAAAGTCATACATTCTTACAGAATTAGAAAGTATGTATCATATTATATTTAGTTGCTATTTATTTACCTCTTTATAAGGAGTAAAAAATATTTTCACTCTTCACATATGACTCCAGTTTATACAGTTAACCTTTATAGACTAATAGAAACCTAACCACATTTTTAGGAACTCAGCAGTAAAATATTTACTTAACCTAGGTTTTATGACCCTCTCCTTTCACATCTTTTTTCCCCTTACTGGGTAGTGGAGCGGGATGGGAGTGACTGTTGTGATTTACATGCCCTGCTCATCTCCTCCTGCAGTGTCTCCCTCTTCCCTTTGAATTCTCTGATAGCTGTGGGTGGTGGTAGGAGCCTCTGAGAGCCTGGCTACCTAAGGTCTCAAAATGGATCACTGTTTAGAAGCTGCCGGAAACTTCATGGTGATTCTCACATTTTTAGGGAATGATATGAGAATTATGTCCTCCAGATTCAAGTAAAAGGGCAGAAGTTAGTGAAGCCACACTAACTGCCATCTGCATACCTGGGCCAGTCACCCAGCCTGTCACTTATCACTGACATATCTTTGTTTCTAAGCTGACATAGTATCATCTCCATCTGGTATTTTCAGTCTTCCCTTTCTGACTAGGATACTTTAATTTTTATGTGTGTTTTATTTTCTTTTTAGACCAGTGTTGTCGAATTAGTTTCTTGTGATAATAGACATGTTCTCTCTCTGCACTGTCCATTCCGGTAGCTGTCAGTTTCAGATAGCTCTTATTTCTTGGAACTAAGATTGAATTTTAACTTTTTAATTTGATTTTAATTTATTTAAATTTGCTTAGCCAATCATGTCTGCTCTGGTAGACAGCACAGCTAGACTCTTGTACCACACTGTGACACTGGCCTGATCCCCAGATGATAAAAAAGTAGTTCCAAGTATTGAAATCAGTCTTGTAGCAAAGCTTGCGAACTCACTGTCAGTACAACTAAATTGGTTCCTTCCTTTTAGGTGGTTGATTTATTGAGATATTTTTCCTGGGCTGAGCCTCAGTTGAAGGCAATGAAGGCATTACAGCATGTAAGTAACTTGTTTTTTCTTTATAATGTAGAATTTAAGTATTTTTAATTTTCTTATTTGTAATTCATCTCAAGTTATAATTTGTTTACATCAAGAAAGCTAACTCTAGATTTTGTGATACTTCGATTATTCAAATAGCTGTTAAAAGTTTATACTTGGGACCAGTAGGTGACATAATGCATATATTGCGGGACTCTCACATAGTTGATTGCAGTTTGAGTACCAGACCTGGTAGCTTAAAACTCATCCCAGTCTTGTGTGGTACGTGCCCCAAATCCCAAGAATGGAGAAGCTACTCCCCCCGTGGTGGCGGGGGGGAGGTCTCACTTTCTGTCTCTCTGTCTCTGTCTGTCTCTCTTTCTCTCTAGACACAACCTATAGCAAAAATCTTTTAAAAAAATAGTTTACATACTGTACAATTAAATTGTGCACCATAGTGTCCTATTGGCACATTGGAGTAAAGACTTATTGTCAAAAAAATTGCAGAATTTGAATTCTTAAGCGTCTTTATGTACTTTCCTTTTATTACTGTCTACCTTCATTCACCACGTTGTACTTAGTCTTAGAAGAATCATCATGCAGGTTATACTCAGAGCCAATTCTTTATTTTGGCTAATGTTGTATTCAATTTGATGATAATGAATTTAAACAGGCACAGTGCTCTATCTGCTGTATTAGCACTGCTCCAGGCCTCAGCAGGGGCCTCCTGGTCCCGTGAGTGTCTGGGAAGATTTCTTAAGCAGTATCAGGCATGCATAGGTTTAATGGAATCGATTTACACATCCCCGACTTCCTAAACTGCTCTGCCTAGGAAATTGCCCGGGTCCATTAGTCCTTTCCAACTTCCACTCTGACGATTGCTGTTTTTTTCCTGTTTCACAGAAGAAAGGGTTATCTTGCCTGTGCTACAGGGGTAAAAATGTTTCTTCAGGTACCAAAGAACCAGTGCTTTTCCCCTGAGAGAAAGCAAAAAGCAGAGAGCCTCTGTATGAAATACTGGTAATGGCTTTGCTTCTTTGTTTTCTTTTGTTTAATGAAGAGAGGAAGCTCTGAGGCCTGCTTGCCTATCTGCCTATCTTAGAATTAAAATCCAGAGGTGAGTAGGGTACAGCAGGGACAGCTCAGTGCATGTTTGAATTAAATTAAACCCCACCTTTTCTGACAAAGTGAGTCTGTTTGACTGCTTTTACCCTGAAGACTGACTTTGTCAATCAGTCTACATAATAAATGTTTTCCTTATTTTTTTATTTAAAAAGAGATTTTTGGTATAGGGCATGTGTACTCTCTGAAGAGAGACAGTGAGATAGAAAGTGAGAAATCACCCCCTGGGTGGATGGCCATTCTGCAATCCCTTCTCTTTCATTTTCCTCTCGGGATTTTTGGGCACAGCATGAGTTTTAAGTCGCTGAGTCCAGGACTTGAACCACAGTCCATCACATGGGAATCCAGCGACATAACCGTTATCCCATCTGCTGGTCCCATAATGAATACTTTCTAAGCTACATCAGTGGTTCCAAGGTCTTTATGGATATTATAAACATATATAATAAAATTGATCTTTTGTGAGTAAGTACTTTTCTTGGTGGTCATTTAAAAACATGCAAAGGAGTATGTGGTTTTACCAGTTCTGTTGGTAAGCGTCAATAAAAGTATTTGGAAATCATTGCTCTAACTTCTAGAAACTGTCAAGTTTCTACCCAAGATTGATCCTACCCAGTCTTACCTCTTAGGATGACTCTGCTTTTGAATTTCCTTCACTGTTAACATAATTCTAGTAACTGACCACATCTTCTAGATGCTCTTCAAAAATAAATGTATTCCAGTCAGATCATGATGTAACATTTCATGCAGTCTTAGATTGTCACAGTGTGTATTACCATAAGATTCAAGAAGGTTGGTTATGCAGAACAGAAAACTGTTTAACCTACTTTTTCCTTAATTCATATGACCCATTCCTGTGTAACACTGTTAAGCACCACAGACTGCCCATAGTGTGCTGATCTGGGGCATGCTTGGCTTCCCGAGGAATAGAGTAACACTCTTCCAGCTCCTCAAGCAATCTAGTCTCGGGACCAGCAGTTAGCGTAATGGCTATGTCGCTGGACTCCCACATGGTCAACCACGGTTCGTGTCCCGGACCTGGTGGCTTAAAACCCACGGCGGGCGCTTGTGCGTGCATGCCCAAGATCCCAAGAGGAGAATGGAAGAGAAGGGATTGCGGCGTGGCCATCCCCCCGGGGGGTGATTTCTCGCTTTCTGTCTGTGCCCTCCCTGTCTATCGGGCGAGTGCGCGCGGCCTTTGGCAAAAACCTCTCAAAAAAAAAAAAAAAATTTAGTCTCCTACTGCATAAATACCACCTTTCTATATAACCCTTCTAAGGAAAGTAGTAGTCCCTTGGTACTCATGGGGGATTGGTTCCAGGACTCTTTGCAGATATGTAAACTGTTGTAGTATTTACATATAACCTCTGCACACCTTGTCATATACTTAAAACATCTGTAACTGACTTATAATACTTAGTACATTAGAAATACCATATAAATTGTTTTTATGCTGTATTTTAAAATGTTTCCATCATTTTTTATTGTTGTATTATTATTTATATTTTGAACATATTTTTCCCAATATTTTTGATTGGCTATTGGTTAAGTCCACGGATTCAGGACCCAGGAATACAGAGGACCAGTTGTACTTGTGAATTTTTTAACTTTTTATTTCTTTTACAAACAACAGGTAGAGAGAGGGAAATACACACACTTCCCCCACCAGGGTCCCTGTGCTATGAACCACCTCTTGCTTCAGCTAGCCCCAGATCATGGGCTAACACATGACCAGCATGGATCCGTTTCAGAGTGTTTTACCACTACATCTTCCACCCCCATACTTGTAAATCTTTCTTATTCTATAAATGAACACATTGAGGAATGTGGATTCAAGAAAGACCTTGTAAGAGAACTTAGATCTTCATCTGAAATAGTTACATAAAGTGTAAGTTTCTTTAGTAAGTAGGTATCATCTAAGATGTGAAATATTTCACTTAAAATGTTTTTATTAATAGTATTTATACTGCTAAAATAGGACAGCTTCTGGCATGAAAACTTCATGTACTGGAAATTAAAGTATTTTTTTTTTATATTAATAGAAAATGGTGGCTGTTCACCCAGCAGAAGTGGTCAACATACTCAACTGTTTTACCTTCAGTAAAGACAAACTTGTTGCTCTTGAACTGTTAGCCTCGTAAGTATTTTTTTTTTTTTCATTTCATTGGAGAAAAATATGGAAGCTTTTCAACTGTCTTTTATGTATTAATGTGTCAGAATTATAAAATGTAGTCTATGAGAGCCTAATGATGAATTCTGATTCTTCATGTGAGTTAAATATGCAGTATACTTATTACAAACATGGTTGTAACTTACAAGATAATGGGGACTATCAAGATTAACTATTTAATTTCATTTTTTTTCCTACATTTTTATAACTTTCTTTGTCATCCTGTTCTCAATACTCGAAAGGCAGGTGGGTAAAGATATAAAACTTTAGGAATTAGACAGAAATTCTGCCACTTACCCAACATTATTTTGTCAAGGTACTTTAATTGTCCAAGCCTTATTTCCCTCGGTTGTAAAAATAACGATCCCACCTACTTAGTAGGTTATATAGATTTTTAAAACTGTAAGGAATGTGAAAGCATCTAACAAAGCATTTGATAGGTGATTATAATGAATGTATATACAAAGGGAAAAAGAAAGAGCCTACCCTTCTGGATAAGTAAAGAGTATGTAAATTATGTATAGTACATACATTTCCAAGTCCCTTTTATATTTTTAGATGTTCATAACAACACAAAATTAAACTATACGTACGGTAGGGCCAGCCAGTGGTATGGTGGCTAAGGCAGATGGATCCCACAGGGCCACCTGGGCAGTCTGAGTCTCCGACCCGAAAAACACATGTGTACATGCGTGACCAAGATCCCTAGGGAATGGAGCAGAAGCGATTGCAATGTGTTCACGCCCACAGGGCGTGAGTCCTTACTTTTTCTCTCTCTCTGGCAAGTGCACACACCCTATAGTAAAAACAAACAGTAGTAATGATAGTGAACGTAAAAGGCACAACTTCGTTTTAACTCAGCCATGACTTTATGTGCCCAAGAGAATTTCAAAATAGTATTTTTATTTACAGTATTAATTTGTTATTTTCTAATAAAGAGTTAGATAAACCTCAGTTCAGTTATTATATTTATCTTTCATGCAAGCAAATTATTTATATTGAAATTAACCTATTGACAGTAAATCATCACAATTTTTCCCTATGTCATGGGAAAAGCTTCCTCAGATAAGTTTGTGTAGTAATCAACGGTTGCTGACCTCCATATGTATGTCCAGGTTCCTGGAAAAGCTAAATTGTGTTTCCTTGGTAGAAATATTGTTGACGCACAGAATTCTCGTCCTATTGAAGATTTATTCAGGATAAACATGTCAGAGAAGAAACGATGCAAGAGGGTACTGGAGCAGGTAATTTTCTCAAGATCACTGTAAAAATAATAATCTGGGTTTTTTGGTTTTGTTTTTAATATTGGGGAAGAAAATATACTCATCTTCCTATGTTAACTTTGGTGAGTAATGTGAATGCTATTATGCATTGGGTCATTGGGTTAAAAATGAACATCTCTGCTATCTGTGAAATAGAAACAGCTGGTTGAAGGAGGTGCTAGAGGGGTAGAGAAGGTTTGAGAGTGAAGAGCCAGCTGGCCACTTCGATTGCACTTCATGGGATGTTCATGTCTTGGTCCCTTGGTAGGTTACCATCGCTCCAAGCTTTTACGTTTTGTTTTATGTACTTAGGAAATGACTTCTCAAAATCGCTTTGTTATCATGCTTATGTTAATAAATATTAAAGCAAAATTTCAGATGATTTGTTTAAAAATGTACAAGAGTGAGAGAAACAGTTCTTGTTTGAACCAAACAAATTTCATTAGTCATCAATAGCCTTTTTTATTATTATTATTGTTATGCTTAGAAACTAAGAATTAGAAACCTGCTGGAGGAAGTTGCAAGTTGCTCTCCTGGGCCTTGAAGTTTGGTAGTATTTAATTATTTAATCCTCACACTCTCCTGTAAGCTCAAGGAGACTAGGAATCTTTGCCTTCCTTATATTTTATTTGTGGCAGAGACAAAATCTGAACCCATTTAAAAAATTATTTTCTCGTTTTATTAGCTATATAATTCACCCCCCCTCCCCAGTACATATCCAACCAAAAACTTCATCTCTGTTTTTGGCCATTGTACATAGTACTGTGGGGAATTAACTTTACATATGAATTTGTACATTTCTGTTTATTTCCTTAGAGTGAAGTTCTTAGAAATAACATTTTGGGGCCCACAGGTATGAACATTTTAAAGGTTCTTTAGGTTCATCGTCCATAAAAGTTGTACTAGTTTACATTGCCCAAAAAGGCTGCTCCATAGAATGTTCAGTCCCATAGTATTTCTGACCACGAAATGATCAGAACACTTCATAGGGAAGAAAACTACAGGAGTGATGTGCACAGCACCTTAAAAGGTTTTAGTCGGGAAAAAAGAAACGAGTTTGACATTTTTACTGCTATGTTCTTTATATCACAGGCTTTCAAAGGGGGCTGCAAAGCACCTCATGCCATGATCTCTTCTTGCGGAACAATCCCAGGAAATCCGTATCCCAAAGGAAAACCTAGCCGCATCATTGGAGTTTTCCCAGTAAGCATACTTTATTCAGTATATGTGAAACTTCTCATGGCTAAGTGTGAAACATAAGTTAATGATACTGAAATAAAATGCCAATTGGTGATTCTTCCACCAAGGAAAGGAATTGTATTATATTAGCAACTTAGTTCATAGATTCATCACAGATCAAAAGCTCATAAATAAACTCCATTAAAGTGTTTGTGTAAAATCTTCAGAACAAGCCAAATGATAAGAGGATAGTTTTGTTCTATTTTGTTTTTTCATGTATTTTAGAAACACTGATTTGTATTTAATTAAGTATTATTTTTCAAATTCTCAATATTCTTCAGTTTCAAAATTAAGTACTTGGGGAAACTGCATGCAGTGTTTCCTTCCTGAGAATTACATTGCATAATAGAGACTTTGAGAAGTTCTTTAAATAAGAAAATTATTTTTATATTATCTAGTGTTTCTCAGACTTCTTTGTAAAATTATCTTTTCAAAGAATGTTACATTTCTATTGCTGTGTAACAACCCCAAAACTTGGTCGATTAAATTAATAAATGCTTATTATCTCACGTAGTCTCAACAGGTCAGGAATCTGGGAGTGGCTTAGCTGGATAGTTATAGCTTAGGATTTTTTATGAGGTTACAGTCATCTGCAAGCTTCATTGGAGATCAAAAATATGCTTTTACATGCCTGGCAAGTTAGTGTTGCTTGTTTGTGAACATCTCTTGTTTATTACCACAAGGACTTTTTCCACTGTGCTGCTTGAATATGCCCATGATGTGGCAACTGGCTTCCACCAAACAGGGAACCCAAGAGAGAGCAAGTGGAAGCAGCAGGGCCTCTTATGATGGCCTTCGGAGTCAGATGCCATCATTTTTTACAATATGCTATTTGTTACACACGTCAGCCCTGTTTATGGTTGAAGGGACTGCACAGGGCGTATAGGAGATGCAGATCCGTGGGAGCCATGCTGAGAGTTGGCATCCATAGTAGTGGGTACCATTTCAGGACATACACTATTAGGGAGACACTCTGCAGTGGTTTATCAGCTTACTCTAATGCGTTACTTGTAGCAGTGTTGAATGAGGTACTATATTAGCTTGAGAATATAAATGATCACACTTAATGTTTATAGAAAACACCATTGTTTCCTTGTCTGTTTTCAACTGCAGTGCAGGTATTGAACTTTATACTTACTGTAACTTTGAAAGTCTATTTCCAATTTCTCTTTTTTGTGGAGGAAAAAAATTGGAATGTACTTTTATCCTTCGCCTCCTGTCATCACCTCTGTGTATTTCAAGTTATGAAAGTTTCATGGCATGGGAGGGACCCTTATCAGAGTCAAGCAGCCAATCAGGGCAGAACTGAGTCTGAAATCCAAGTCTTTATACACCACCAAGTCATTTTCTTTATTGTATTACAGTGAGTATTTGTTGGTTTAAGTCGCAATTATCTTTCTTTCATGTGTGTTTGTGCGTTTGTTTTTGTTTTGTTTTGTTTTGTTTTGTTTTTTTTAAATAGGGAACTCCTTTGAAAAAAGATGGTGAAGAATGTACCAATGAAGGCAAAGGAATAGCTGCACGGATTCTTGGACCATCAAAACCAGTATGTTTAGAAAATAAATGATGGAATAAGTTGTAACTCCTAGATGTAGTTTTATGACTATTTAAAACATAAGTATAATTTTTGTGTTTCAAAGTTTGATGTATTCCAGAAATTTCAGCAAAGTAGGAGAGTGAATGATCTAAGGGAGACAATATAACTAATTAATAGTATTAAGGGCCTTTTTCTCTTCTTTCCTTTTTTTGGAGAGGTTTTTGCTATAGGGCACATATGCTCGCCAGACAGACAGAGAGAGACAGAGAGACAGAAAGCGAGAAATCACCTCCCAGGGGGGATGGCCACACCGCAATCCCTTCTTCTCCATTCTCCTCCCGGGATCTTGGGCACGTGCGCACACGCACCCGGCGTGAGTTTTAAGCCACCGGGTCCAGGACGTGAACCGTGGTCGACTACATGGGAGTCCAGCAACACAGCCATTACGCTAACTGCTGGTCTGTATTAAGGGCCTTTTTGAGGTTAGGCAATTTATTTTAAAGTGAGACTCATCAAATCGTTCTTATTTATTTTTCTAGATACATCCAACTGTTCATTTAGGAGTATAGCATGTGCAATTTGCTTTAAGGTTGTGGATTGGCTGAATTGTGTATTAATAATAATGAAACAAGATTGGAGGCACAGGTTGAGAATATTTTCAGAGGAGTTATTACAAAGATTGGAATATAAACTGGATAGAAGACCACTTTGTGGACTGAAAGATTGTGGAGTTGAAGTATGTACTGGTGGCCTGTACACAGTCATCCTGCAGTCCCTGTCTCATCTGCATGGCAGGAATTTCAGTGGCAGCTGTTTTAGCCCAGCCACAGATCACAGTCCTTAACATAGACTAGAGCTTCCTATAGGGTCACCATTGTGAGAGTTACCATGGGTAGAGCCCCTCCTCGACCCCCAAAGACTTGCTTGCTCGCTCTTCCAGTACTCCCTCTCTGCAGATAACAGTTCAGCATTTGGCTTGGCTTTGGATACTTCAGTTCTCTAAAGACTAACGCTTCGAATGCTCATAGTTACTTATATAAGTTTCATTAACTGTGAAGTAAAGTATTTGTGGGTGTCAAAAGACAAAACAATGAAAACTCCTAATTCTTGTTTTCAGTCTACATTGTATGAGAGCTGTCAGACTACTGGACGCTAAAGCAAGTAGTGTTTTTAGCTTCCAAAAGAAGAGGAAATGGTGGAAATGATAGGGTGAATTCTTAGTGAGTTTAAGAGGATGTTGCCATAGGGATTCTTATGTAGCTGAGATTCCAAAACCTAGCAGATACCTGTGTAAATTAGACAGGAGAAGATAGGCATTCTTGGATTAATCGAGGCTGGATCAGAGAGGAGTTTGCTCTTTGGGATAAGGTCTAACCCTTTGTTGGAGATGATTCAGTACTGAAATAAAAAATAAACACCTCCACCACCGTCTTTGGCAGAATCTATCTTTGGAATTTAGTAAGAACCACATTCATTAAAGCGAAGAAAGTTTTTGCATTTGTGCCATGTCAGTCTGGTAGCATTTGATATACCGAGGGCATTTTTAGCTGATTATAAATAAATATTTTGAAAGACAAATTATATATTTTTATTCTGCCAACTTACTTTGTTTTTCTCCTAACCACTATGTTTGTTTCCTCATCTAGCCTCCTTCAACATATAATCCACATAAACCTGTTCCTTATCCAATACCTCCTTGCCGGCCACATGCAACTATTGCACCAAGTAAGGAGCTCTCCAGTATTTTTACTTATTTTTGTTGTTTGTTCATTAAATTGAAATTAAGTTCTGATCTACGTACTTTGGCAATCTGCTGCATCTATGAAATGCTACTCTGAGTTTCATCTTGCACAATTGTCTACTAGTGCCCTGATCTATAGTACCATAGCTGGCAGAGTTTAAGATATTTTCCTTCTGATGAATTAATTACAGATTATTTTTAATCTTTGTTATTACAGATTTTTACTTCGGTAGATTATCCCTTTTTTGGTAGTTGTCCGTAGGCTTCACTGATAATATTTAATTTTAAAAAGTCAAGTATTTGCTTGACAGAAAAGACAAATAGTTGATGAATAACAGATTCTGCCTATCGTGCCATTCAGTGAGCTTTGCCTAAAATGATCATGCACTGGTAGATAAGAAATCTCCAGTTTTTTAATTTTTTAAATTTTTTTTAATTTGCTAGAGAGGCACATGTGCTTGATGGAGAGACAGAGAGAGATACAGAGGTAAAATGAGAACATACCCACCATGGGGAATGATCACGCCACAATCCCCTCTCCTCCATCTTTCCTTTAGGGATTGTGGCGTACACACACATGTACCTGGGATGTTTTTTAAGTTGCTGGGTCTGGCACTCAAATTGCCCAGTCATGCAGGATTTAGCCACCTTAGCTGCCTACTACCCCAAACCTCAGTATAAGATGTAGTTCTGTTTATATTATGATTTAAATAATAAATTGAATAGCTCCATTAATATTGAATTCCTCACCGTAAAATGATACTGACTTTTGTGTTGTGTTGTTCGTTTTAGGTGCTTATAACAATGCAGGTCTGGTACCATTAGCCAATGTCATAGCTCCAGGTGTACCTCCTCCGCCTCCATATACTCCTAACCCAGTAGGAACAGGTAAAGTCTTATCACGGGGAGTTAAAAGTACTTTATTTTACACAAATGTATACTTGGAGGGGCAGTTGTTGGGCATGGTGTAGCCTAACCAAAGTGTGTGTGTGAATCCTTGGTCACCTTGGGGAGTTTTCATAATCTTGATGGATTTCTCCTCCTCCATTTATAATATAGGGTGGTCTTTAATATTAGTGTTCAATAACATGCAAGTAATAGAATGGATTATCCTATTACGTGCTATACTTTGGTTATTCAAAACTAGGCAGAGTCCTGTTTCCAGTTTATAGTCTTGTGAAAAATGGATAAGGAAAACAAAGACAATTTCAGTGTATTTACTTCATTAGTTCTGAATTGCACATTTTTTTCATTTCAATTTCTCTGGAATTGGACTGATCGACGGCAAATGGCATCTTAGATTCTGGGATATAAAGTGGAATGATCAGTGCTGGGACATATCACAGATGCCCTGGAAACTCATTGTGGGGCTTCTGTACCTGTCCCACTACGGTAACTGAGCTGATTACAGATTGTACCACTGAGACATTGACTCTGCAGCTCAGCTGCCGTTTAATTGAATTAAGTTGACGAAGAAGGTAAGACTACTGATGAATATGAGATGGCCATGTGACAATGAGGTGTCATCTGGAACTTCTTAATTCTGTGTCATTGTAGTTATTTTATGATTATATCTTATCAGTTTTATTGGCATATTTATAGTGTTCTAATATTTAGAAAGGCGAGTTCCCCTCATAGATTTGCACATTTTTCTTACCTGTTTTTAGAAATTTATTCTTCTATTTGAAGTTTAAGATCATTTTAGCCAATTAATTACATTATTTATATTTAGAGGGA
>NW_006159904.1:3117523-3118480 GCF_000334495.1 Tupaia belangeri chinensis | reverse complement strand
AAGAGGTGAGAGAGATGGATGTATATAGTAACTTGGGAGAGAATTGACATTTTTGTGACATGGCCTTACCATTCACCATGTGTGTGCCATTATATCCTGTCAAGTTGGTAGTATTTTCTTTCCCAGGGTTTATTTTATCCTACCCAAAAGAAAATGGAGTTTTCTACCTTTAGGTTCCATGTCTTAAGTCTGTCTTTAAGGAATTTAGAGGTATTTTTTGTTGCAGTGATAAACAGAATGTTTTATTTCTGGATGCTTACTACTAATTACCTATTCCAGTCCTTTTCTTGTTTTAAAAATCTCTTCAGTTTCCTCTGCATAAAATATCAGCTGAATTTTATTCTAACTGTAGTTTTTTTTCCCTTTGGCCTTATAGCACTGTCCTAATTCCTTTTTATTTTCGTTTTATAAAAAACTCTCCAAGGGAACCAGCAGTTAGCGTAATAACTATGTCGCTGGACTCCCACGTAGTTGACTGCGGTTCTCATCCCGGACCCGGTGGCTTAAAACTCACGCCGGGCACGTGTGCGTGCGTGCCCAAGATCCCGAGAGGAGAATGGAGGAGAAGGGATTGTGGCATGGCCACCCCCCCGGGGGGTGATTTCTCGCTTTCTGTCTCTCTGTCTCTCTGTGTCTGTCTGGCGAGCGCACGCGCCCTATAGCAAAACCCTCTCCAAAAAAATAAAAAGGGAACCAGCAGTTAGCGTAATGGCTATGTCGCTGGACTCCCACGTAGTCAACTGCAGTTCGCGTCTGAGACTGGGTGGCTTAAAGCTCACGCCAGGCGCATGTGCATGCGTGCCCAAGATCCCGAGAGGAGAATGGAGGAGAAGGGATTGCGGCGTGACCATCTCCCCTGGGGGGTGATTTCTCACTTTCTGTCTCTATGTCTCTCTCTGTCTGTCTGGAGAGCACACGCGCCCTATAGCGAAAAAAACTCTCCAAAAAAAGGAAATA
>NW_006159904.1:3111376-3117299 GCF_000334495.1 Tupaia belangeri chinensis | reverse complement strand
CCCCCCCAAGCCTCCCAGTTAGTCAGGAAACGGACACACCCAGCATATTTGGGTCAGCCCAAAAACCGAACCTGTGCCTTTCCATATACAGACACTAAAAAAACCTGCCGTTTTACGTCCGTATTTTCTAATACCCATGGCAGCACCCTAAAGCTTGCACTTCCACAGTTGGGCCCTTAGTTTTTTCATTATTTTTGTGTTCATTATTGGCCTTTTATTTTTCTTACATTTTCCTAATTGGGTTAGTCAAATTGCCATTTCAGTTTTATTTTTAAACAATTCTGTGCCAGCTCCATGGCCTTGTGATTAAGGGAACTGGATCCCAATGACTGACAACATGATTCAAATCCCAGCCCTGGGAGCGCGAAAAACAGACTAGATGCATGTGTGTGCATGCTCACATCCTAACTGGGTGGAGAAATAAAGGGCTAGGGCCGTGATCACACCTCATTGGACAGTGCAGAATCTGTCTCTCTCACCCTCTCAGGCAAGTGCATGGGCCCTCTAGCAATTAAAAAATAAAAAACCATTGTCTCCTTGCCTCCCCCCAACTTAAAAGTTCTATCTTTAATGTTGCTGGTGTGTGGTTGCCTTCAAATTCTAAATGGTTGTCAGTATACAGACACTAAAAACACCTACCGTCTTACTTCTGTATTTTCTCCTTTTATTAGTTTGTGTATTTTGTTGGAATAGTAAGTGTTTTGCATCTTATGTTTAGTTTTTCATTAAAATTCCCTTTAGCCATAGCTTGTTACTGTTTCTTCTTTTTTTTTTTAATTTTTTCTCATGATAAGTTTGTTCTGATTCTTTTGGTAGAAAATGTCTAGGAAGTTTCCTCAAAAAGGGAATACATGTTGAGTTATGAAGGAAAACTCAATTTTAGTTCATTTTCCATTGTTTATGGGAAATTTATTCTGTTTCTGAAAGCTTCTTACAAAGAAAGTATTTCTTTGATTT
The DNA here is from genome assembly GCF_000334495.1 of Tupaia belangeri chinensis. NCBI lineage: Eukaryota > Metazoa > Chordata > Mammalia > Scandentia > Tupaiidae > Tupaia > Tupaia belangeri. Next base: position 3,116,342 of record NW_006159904.1, on the reverse strand, counting down.
CAGGAATTGCATTAAGATGGCTAGGTGTGTGACTTGTTATTTTTTTCTTGGCATTCTATAACCTTTTGGATGTGAAAACTTAAGTTGTTAAATGAAGCTTGGGAAATCATTGTGCTTATTATTCTTTTAATTGTTATCTTTTCATCTGTTTTTTCTCCTCCTGGTACTCTAATTTTGCATTTATCAAATTTTCTGTTTCTCTTCTAAGCCTCTTATTATACATTTTATGATTATTACTTTTTGGTGTTTCTATCATTTTAAATGGTGTTTGTCTATTTCTTATTTCTAACTAAAGAGTTTGGCTTTTAGTACTGTTACTTTTTTTTTTTTTAGTATTCTACTTTCTTTTTTAAAAAATTTATTTTATATACATATATATATATTTTTTTTTTTTTGAGAAGTTTTTGCTATAGAGCGCGTGGGCTCTCCAGAAAGACAGAGAGACAGAAAGCGAGAAATCACCTCCCAGGGGGGATGGCCATGCCACAATCCCTTCTCCTCCATTCTCCTCTCAGGATCTTGGATCTTGGGCACACACTCATGCGCCTGGCGTGAGTTTAAGCCACCAGGTCTGGGACTCGAACTACGGTCAACTACATGGGAGTTCAGCGACATAGCCATTATGCTCACTGCTGGTCCCATTATTACTTCTGCTTTCACCATTCTTCATGTTTATTAATTTGGAATCAGATTTTTATATCTAAGAGTTTTACCTTCTCTGCTTATTTCCTTCCAATGTAGTTTCTGTATGTGTGCATGTACATGCATATGCATGTTTTTAATTTGTTTTATAGGTTTTGTTTGTTTGATTAGATAGCCATTTTTTTCTTACTATTGTTGTCCCCTCAGTCAAGCTAATAAGTCCCTTAAACAAGCTGCGGGGTTTTTAGCCCACCATCCCAGGGCTTCTAGGTTCTTTTTGCACCTTGTGCCTGTTATTACAGTGTTGATTTCTTGGGCAGTTGTTGTCAAGCTATGGGAGGGTAATTTTGTCCTCTTTGCATCCTCGGTGAAGGTTCTGTGGGTGAGATCCTTTCCTTTGGGATATAGAGAGGAGTGAGCCATAGGTTGTCAGTCTTCCAGACTTCAAGGCAGTTGTCTGTGACAGCTAGGACCTTTCTCTGAGCTGAATGCAGCCAGTGGGTAGGGATGTTTTCTCTTTGGTGATCTACGTGTCTTGTTTGCTCCCTCAGATGGCCGTAGGTTCTGCACCTGTTACCCAGAATGCACCTCCCACTTCCCATTCTACCCACTCCTATAAGCAGTGATGCCCAGAGAGGCTCCATGTTAGCCCAGCCAGAGACAGTGGTCCTCTGCACTCTTGCTGCAGGCGACACTATCCTGGATGGCATGCTCAGGTCGGCATATTTCTAGAAAGTGTTCTTAATACAGTTATACAATAACAGTGTCTGTTTAAAACCTAACACGTGAAGGTGGAGGGGCTGGAGGAGCAGTTGCTCACGATCCTTTCAGTGTTCTTGTTGTTACTACTATTGAATATCTTTATTTCCTCCTTTTTTCCTAATACAATATATATAGGTATTTACATACTAAGGTTTTTTTAACCTCAGTCTCTGTATTAGTATGGCAAATAATTTGATTAAAGCTTGAAATCAACTTTTGCTTTTTTTTATGTAGAAAACGAAGACCTATCCAATCAGTCAAAACCTACACAGAATCAAAGTAAGTATCAAATTTGATACAGAGATAACTGATATTTGTGGTTGCTTTGCTGTTTTGCTGTTTGCTGAGAATAATTTTGAGTTGAGTATATTTGGAATCTTATGTTTTACAAAAAGTTTCTTGTTAAAGAATGTAATTAATCATTGCTAAAAGTTGTAGTGATACATTATATACACACAACATGAAATGCACATATTAACTGAATTTAAAAGTAACCTTAGGCCTTATATCCTATTTGCAAAACTCGCAGTGTAATCTAAGTGCTATGTAGCATTGTGTCCACATTCACTTTTACTTTGTGTCATATTGGATACTTCACTATATATACTTATAACAGATAGGATGATTAAAGAAAAATCCTTTCTGACCAATGTTATTTCAGATTCTACTTTTAGATTCAATTATTTGAGTATATATTGAGTATAACAATGTAAAAAAGAATAAGGAGCTCTGAAGGACAAAAGAAAATTGGCAAGTGAAGATGAAATGTTCATGTCTTGTCATGCCTCCAGATGGCAGCAGCACTGGAACACGGATAGGTGCAGTCAGGAGGCAATGCTTTCTGCTGAGACAAAAACCGGCCTTAGTTTTGGCATGGCAGAGTAGCACGTGAATCCAACTGTTGTGCCACATCATCAGAAGACTGACAATGGTGCCTAATGTGTGCCTTTGGGCCAACGGTTTCTAAAGTAGATAACATAGTATGTGGAAATAACATTAAGTGACATGTCAGGACATCCAATTTCTTATCCTGCCTCTGGTGCCACCTCACATTGTAATCTTGAGCAGATCTTTTAACCTCTGAAAAGAAGATTATGGAAATGTCAGCCTTTATATTCAGCTTCATTAACATGTGTTTTTTGAAGGAAATAATTGAGTGTCATGAAGTACCACTGGTAGGAACAACATACATTGTTTTCCTATGCTATGTTAGCATGATTGAGATGTTTTTTGTCCTTTTCAAACAAAAATGAAGGTAAACTATCAAAGGTATAGCTGTTAAGAATTGGGTCTGAAAAACCTGGTTTCAGTTTTGACTCTACCACCAGAAAAGCTGTACGGTCTTTTTATAGGTCATTTAATCACACCAAACCATAGACCGCCCATCCATAAGATGGGGTTTTTAGTGTCTTTCTCAGGGTTATTCTGAGGGCAAATGAAATGATAGACATAAAGTACTTAGCACAGGATCTTACAGGTAGGGTTAGGGTTAATAACCAAATTAGATGACAGACAAGTGACGTTTTTATTAGTATATGTGATTGAAGTTTGGAGGTTTGTTTTTGTTTTGTTTCCTTTTTTTTTTATTGACAGAGGGTGTGTGCACTCACCAGACACACAGAGAGAGAGAACACCCACTACAGACTCACCCCAATCCTTTTTTCTTATCTCTTCTCATCAGGACTTGGGCACATGCATGTGTGCTTCGTTTTCAAGCTGCTGGAGATTGGCTCTCAGTGTCTAGCATTTAACCACTTGTAAGGCTCTCCAACGCAGGCTGCTAAGAGCATTCTAGGATACTGTAGTTTTTCCTTGAGATCTGTCATTAACTACGTGGTCTTTCACATGTAGTTATATAAGAAAAGTCTCAAATGTTTCCCAACCACTGTGTACAAGAATATTTTTTTGTGCATTATTTACAAATGCAAAATTAAGTATATATTTCTTGTGCTTCTGGTTGCTATAAAAAAAATTAAATACAAAAATTTATAAATTAGAAGCCAGCAGGTGGCATAGTGGCTAAGGTGCTGGCTCCCACGTAACCAACCACAGTTTGAGTCCCAGATCCATCTGCTTGAAACTCACAGTGGGTGTATGACCTTGAGTGCTGAAAATCCCACGAGGAGAATGGAGGAGACAGGATTACCATGTGACCATCCCCTCTAGGGGGTGATTTCTCACTTTCCCTCTCTGTCTCTCTCCCTTGGGCACCTGCACACTATGGCAAAACCTTAAAAAAACTTTTTTTAGATGCACATTTATTTTTTTTATAGGTACTCTAAACTTAAAATAATAGTCTGACTTTATAACATGAGTATAAGTTTGTCAGTTTTCGTCCACATTTTGTTGCTAAAACAACTAAAATTTGGTCCAGTATATACCCTTTAGCCTTCATTTAGTTCAAATAATTATGTGTATAAGAGGTCTTTTAAAAGATATGGAAAATGTATATTATAAAAAATTGCTTGGATTTCAGTTTTTTCCCACCAGTATAAACTCACAATAATTCCATTTTCTGTGAATTTTTTGACGTCCCTCACATGTTCTTCACCTCTGTCCTTCATTTCCCCTTCTCCACCCATAATTAACATTGTACATTACTTCATCGACTATGTCGGCTTCTTTATTTAAGAATCTTAATTATATGAGTAGATTTTAAAATGTCTCCATAAAGTATTTCTCAGTTGATTACCACTGCAAGTGGAACATTCTGTTTACTTCTGAAACAAGATGTGGCGTGAGGACAGTCCCAGCCTGCCGTCTTCATTATGGTATTAGCTACCGAAGGCGCTCACTGATACTCGCAGGATCACCTCAGGCAGACGTGGTCGTTGCATTCATTTAGAGAGGGACGCAGGTCATACCCAGGAAGACATATTAATTCATTATCAGGATAAAATATTGCAGCAAACTGAAAAAATAGTGAGTTTATCAAAATAAAAATACTGTAACAAACTCTAGAAATAGTGCTGAGAAGAAGTACCTAGGGGGTTTTGGGAACTGTAGTTTGTACAGTACAACTGTAGTACAACAAACCCTTATTAAATTCACAGGTGCTTTTCTCTGTACTAAGAGTCTAAAGATGAATCAGAGACTGCTTTTGGCCCTAAAGGGGCTCCCAGGACCAACCAGTAAAGATTGGGGTTAGTGTAATATGGTGTGATCAGTATGAGCAAAGGTATGGGGGGGCAGGGGGGTAAACTGTGCAGATGGGCAATCTGAAACATTAAGCTCAAGTCACAGCACGGTAGCAAATAATACTGCAGAGGGGGCATGAACCTTGGAGGCTCACGTATGCCTCTGAAAAGGAAGCAATCCTTGAAAGCTTTTAAGAGGACTGTTTTTTTTTTAATAGACCACAGATTCGTTTGTTTGTTTTTTTGAGTTTTTTGCCATAGGTCGCATGTGCTCGCCAGACAGAGAGAGAGAGACAGAGAGACAGAGACAGACAGAAAGCGAGAAATCACCCCCCAGGAGGGATGGCCACACTTCAATCCCTTCTCCATCCTCCTCTCGGGATCTTGGGCACACACGCACATGCGCCCAGTGTGAGTTTTAAGTC
>NW_006159904.1:3098278-3110992 GCF_000334495.1 Tupaia belangeri chinensis | reverse complement strand
TGTTTTCTAAAAGGCCTAGAGAACATATATCGGGTGCCTCTCCTCTTTCCCTTTGTGTTTGTCGTTTTGGTTAATTACTGGAAGTTGGCAGTTCTGGCCAAAAAAAAGAGGAGGACTAACTTATGATTAATACTCTAGATAAGTAGTTTGAAAGAATTAGAAGTAAAATCAGTAGACCAATACTAATCACAATTAAATTAGATTTTTTTACTTTTAAAAAAAGTGTCAAAATGTGAAAGGGGAATTTTGTTTGCAAGCTCCTCAGTGTAAGTCGGAAGTTCTAAACAGAGTCTAGAAGACAACTGGATCTGACTGAGGCTCCAAAATGAGGACCAGGGTAATGAAATCTGGTGGTTTTGATATTGCATGAGCTGATAGTACCTTCACTGATTTTCCTTGATATGTTTTAAGTGTTACAAAAATTGTTAGCATTTCTTTTGAGTTAAAATTAGACATTTCAGTGTAATAAATTCTTGCCTTTTTCCCCCCTTCTGCAGCCTTTTCCACCCCAGCAAGTCAACTTTTTTCTCCTCATGGTTCTACTCCTTCAACACCTGCTGCAACTCCGGTCCCGACTGCATCCCCTGTCAAGGCAGTAAATCATCCATCAGCATCTCCGGCCGCCACTGTTCCTGGAATGAACCTGCCCAGTACGGTCCTTCCTGTGTTCCCAGGGCAGGTGTCCTCGGCTGTTCACACACCTCAGCCATCGACGCCAAACCCAACAGTTATCAGAACCTTGTCGCTGCCTACTGCACCTGTCACTTCTGTCCACAGTACAACATCTGCTCCTGTTCCTTCCATTTTCTCTGGCCTAGTGCCACTGCCAGGTCCTTCTGCCACTCCCTCCCCGGCCCCTCAGGCCACGTCTACACCTCGGGCCACTCTTGCTTCCAGTGAAACATTTGCTTCTACTTCTGCGCCTTTCACTAGCCTCCCCTTTTCTGTCAACTCTACTGCTGCTTCTGCCAACAACCCAAATTCTACACCACTGTCATCTGTTTTTGCAGGTCTGCCTTTGCCCTTGACACCAGCATCCCAGGGTCTGTCCAACCCAACTCCTTCTGTAATTGCTGGTGGTTCTGCTCCTGGTGTTGCTGGTTCCCTCAGTGTTAACAGTCCTCTTCTGTCTGCTCTGAAAGGCTTCCTGACATCAAATGACACCAGTTTAATCACCTCCTCTGCTTTATCCTCTGCTGTTACAAGTGGGCTGGCTTCACTGTCATCTCTTACTAATCAGAGCTCCGATTCTCTTGGTTCAGCCTCTAACAAGTGCTATGCCCCATCTGCCATTCCCGCCCCACAGAGGTCTTCCACACCAGCACTGGCCATGTTCCCAGGCCTGCCGTCTCCTGTGGCCAGCACAACTTCCACTCCCCCTACTCTGCCTGTGCAATCTCCTTTAGCTACGCCTACATCTTCCTCAGCGTCAGTGCCAGTTAGCTGTGGCTCCTCGGTGAACCTTTTGCACGGGCCCCCTGCAGGAACCACTGACCTGCATGTTTCATCTAGCCCTGCTGTCACAACTCTTCCTGTTATGATCAAAACCGAGCCCACTAGTCCCACTCCCTCGGCCTTCAAAGGCCCATCTCATTCCGTAACTCCCTCTCATGGCACTTTAGGTTTGCCAGGGACATTGAGTCGTGCATACACGTCGACATCAGTGCCCATCAGCTTATCGACTTGCCTTAATCCTGCATTATCAGGTCTCTCCAATTTGAGTACTCCCTTAAATGGTTCAAACCCCCTTTCCTCCATTTCCCTGGCTCCACATGGGTCTTCCACTCCTATCCCTCCAGTATTCACTGCTCTGCCTCCTTTTACTTCTTTGACCAATAATTTTCCTTTAGCTGGCAACCCATCTCTTAATCCATCAGTATCTCTTCCAGGGTCCTTAATAGCCACCTCATCCGCCTCTGTCCCCTCCACGTCTGTCCCTCATTCTAGCTCCACGGCAGCTGTTCTCTCAGGGCTTTCTGCCTCGGCGCCAGTCTCGGCGACACCGTTCCCCCTCAGCCTGTCTACCGCTGTCCCGTCCCTGTTTTCAGTTACCCAAGGACCTTTACCAGCTTCGAATCCCTCCTATCCTGGCTTTTCTGCCTCTAATGCCCCAAGTGTCACCCCCGCTCTCCCTTCCTTCCCGGGGCTGCAGGCGCCCTCAACAGTCGCAGCTGTCACACCACTACCTGTGGCCGCCACTGCCCCATCACCAGCTCCTGTCCTCCCAGGATTCGCTTCGGCATTTAGTTCCAATTTCAACTCTGCTCTCGTTGCACAAGCTGGGTATGTGATGATTTTTAAAATAGGATAAAATTATTTTTTATTTAACTTATAGTTCACAGTGTTATTTTAAGTTATTCAAACAAACGCCAGAAGTTATGTTATTCTGGGCCCAAATTTCAGTGCTCAAAAAATGTATTGTGACTCTTCATCTGGGTTAAAATGAATATATGACATACCTGTTCACATAATTGTAGGATTTGTATTTGGGAATTTAACTTGCTTATAAAAGAGAGTATTAAATACAAAACCTAGACTTGTTGAGTACAGTGTAATATACTTTGTAAGAAATAAATTTTACCTTGGCAACTGGCTTTTATGGTTCCTTCTAACAGAAGAAGAAATTCTAACTTTGTTATGTTTCTAACATCTTAAAAGAGTATTGACAAATTTAGAAGCAGTAGCTTTTATAGCATAGCTGCATTTTGACCTGTTTTTCTATTAATTGTTTCAGTTTATCGTCTGGACTTCAAGCTGCAGGCAGTTCTGTTTTTTCAGGCCTTTTGTCCCTCCCAGGTATCCCTGGGTTTTCTCAGAATCCTTCTCAGTCATCTTTGCAAGAGTTACAGCATAATGCAGCTGCACAGTCAGCTCTGTTACAGCAGGTGAGTGGGCAGCGTCGGACATGAGGGACCATACGTATTGACAGAACTAACTTCTGTAGTGGTAACATTACAGTAGCCATTTTTCAATGTGTTTCTGAGAACATTTTTTTTTTTAATTACTACAGGGCATGTATGTACACCAGAGAAAGCGCATCCCCCAGTGGGGTGTGGTCATGCTGCCATCCCCTTTCATCAGTTTCTTCCTCCCATCATTAGGGCCTGACCATGCACATTCATGTGCTCAGTGCATTTTTCAAGCCACTGTGGTCAGGATTCAAACTACAGTTGGCAGTGGGATCCAGCTCCCAGGCACAGTGCCTAACCACTGTGCTATGTGGCTGGCAATATCAGTTTGGATATTCTAAAATTAGCCCCCCAAAATGACTTTTATCAGAATGTCTGGAGATTTGATCTCACAGAATTTATAAATTTGCTCTCTTCTTTCAGAAGAGTAATAGGCAGTGGATCTAGTCATCTGTATGAATGCTTTTACTGCTTATAGGTTAAAAATCTCAGTTTGGAGATTTTTACTTAATAAAATGGAGTCTTTATGTATTTATTTAATTTTTAAAAAATTATTTGTTCTTATTTATTCATTCATTTATTTTAGTTTGATCAGAGACAGACACAGAGAGAGAGGGAAGGTGAGAAAGCAAGCCACCAGATCCAGGACTTGAACTGTGGTTGGCCATGTGGGAGTGTCCAGCACCTTAACCACCACGCCACCTGCTGGTCCCATAAAATGGAGTCTTTATTCATAACAGTTAAATTGTAACTAGTCCACAACTCAAGCAAAAAAAAAAAAATAGATAAGAAAATTATGTCTAGTATACTAGATTTTCTTTGCAAATATATTCAATATATTTGTGGCATTTGTATGCATCTCTTCTACCTGAAGAAGTGTGAACATTCCTATGGGAACCAGCAGTTAGCATAATGGCTATGTCGCTGGACTCCCACATAGTCGACCGCGGTTCGTGTCCCGGACTCGGTGGCTTAAAACTTACGCTGGGTGCGTGTACGTGTGTGCCCAAGATCCCTAGAGGAGAAAAGAGGAGAAGGGATTGTGACATGGCTATCCTTCCTGGGGGGGATTTCTCGCTTTCTGTCTCTCTGTTTCTGTCTGTCTGGCGAGCGCACCCGCCCTATAGTGAAAACCTCTCCAAAAAACAGAAGAAGTAGGCAACTGAGTATAATTTCCTTTTCTCCAAAGTTCGTTCTTTCCTTTCTATGGAGTAGAAATGTGTGGAATAGCTAGCTGTGTGTGGCATATGCAGAAAAAGGCACACAGAGTAGATTGTGGTTTTCGGCTAAATTGCTGTTCTTTTTCTCAGGTCCATTCAGCTGCAGCTCTGGAAAGCTATCCGGCTCAACCTGATGGATTTCCTAGTTATCCTTCAACACCAGGAACACCATTTTCTTTGCAACCAGGCCTGTCCCAAAGTGGGTGGCAGTGAATACATTTTGATTTGTATTGTCCTCCGGAGCAACATCGGATTGCATAAGAACTGCAGTGAACAATCTGATGACTGTGAAGTTGGCCAAAAACTTGAAAATGAGAATGAGGATAATCTTGGGGAAATGATGACAGGAGTTTGAAAATCCTGGTTTCATTTTTTAAACAGTTTTAAGTATGAACTCTCCCTTATGTAAGTAAGCTGATAATAAATTGTATGCAGATAGTATTTAAAAAGTGTTCGGGGACTTTTCACCTTCCATTCTATGAAATTTTGAATTGTGTAGGTGACCTATGTAGAAAGATATTAAAGAGGAGATCGAACTCTTTATAGCCGAATACAGCCTTAAATCTGCTTGTACAGCATCCACTGACAGAAGTAATAGTCGTGCCTCAGACTCATGGGTTGCATGTGGCCCTGGGGGAGTCACCACCTTTGGTATGCATGAGTGGTTCCTGTTAGCATCAGCTGGACCTCAGTACTCCATATGTATCCACAGAAGGGAACTTGACACTCACAGTTATTTTTTAATTTCTGATATTAATGATCATACCTACTGCTGAATTTAACTCAATGTATTTCAGGTAAGTGAAAATGGTGCTTAATGTAGTCTTTAGAATGACTTTCAGGTGTTTTCAACAAAATATCCAGAACTACTTTCTTACAGAAATAATACGTAAGGCTTATAATAATTGGCCTTCAAGACATTTTTCCTAATCTCAGCAGTATCCAAATTAGCAAGGAACCCTTAACCGACTCTTGGGCCGCCGCTATTACTCATTGTACTCTGGAAGCTCTTGGTGAATGTTTACAATCATGGGATGTAGTATTTCTATTTGTACTTAAAGTCAAATGCTTATCTGAAATAATTATGTGACAACAAATAGAGAAGACTTGCTCTGTTAGTAAATATGCAGTGTGTACTCTATTTAAGGGTCTGTGGTAGTGTAACATGACCGAATGTTATTAATTGAAGAAGAACTGCCACACTGGGCGGGGGCGGGGGAGTAGGGAGAATGAATCCCAATCCTGTGATTAAAAGTGTAAACTATAGAATCTACTGTAGTACATTTCAGCATCTAGAAGTTTTACTTTTATAAAGATGGTGTCTGGAAGATGTTGCTAATGTATTTTCCTTCAACTTGGGGAACAAACTTTTTAAGTATATTAATAAATATTCCTGTATGGTTAGTTTTTAACAATTTTTTAAAAATAAACTTTATGGATATGACAAACAATTGTGCTCTAATGAATGTTTGGATAGGTTTGAATTTGTTGTGCGTGCTAAAACTAATATATTGAGCAGTTTTGTCCAAATCTAGTTGAAACCCAATTTATACTACTGAGGGCACCTTTCCTGAAGTAGTAGCTTATACAGTAGTCATAGTATAGCCAACTCTTGTGACAGACTTATTTATACCTTGAATTATCTCTGAACACAGAATGTAACTCGTACTTAATCTGATACCTTTTGCTAGAGATGGCATTTGTTCTTTTTAAGTCTACACATAAACTTTCTAATATTATGTTGCTCATATCTGTTGACCATTTATTCAGTAAAGAGAAGGGGACATCAAAAAGTTCATGGAAAAATAGAGTTCCAGTACAACTATATTTTGGTGCAGAACTGAAACCCATGTAGTTTTAAAATGCATTTTCCATGAACTTTTTGACGACTTCTAGTTTTTGAATGAGTAATCTTTATATGGTGAAATGCTACTGCTAGGTATTCTTTTTCTGTTCAGTCGCATAGAAAAACAAAAATACATCATGATTTTTCTGACAACCTAATACATTCTGTGAGTTCCTCGAGTGAAGGAACTGTGCGTATGCTCTTTATCTTTCAGATGTATTCTGGCATCCTGCACTTACTGGGCACGTAAGAGTTTATATCACAATTGAAGAGAGCATTCTTGAACCACCTGTAGTAATTACTGGGGACCAGTTTTATGTATCTCTGGGGTCGCCATAAAAGCCATAATACATTTTTGCATAGAAAAACACATAGCTTTTACGATGACCCACTATTTTCCAACTCTGGAAGATAAGTACTAAGAACCTCATTACTTAGATAAACAAACAAACAAACAAAATTATCTAGATAAACCAAGATACGTAAGTCTCACAGGAGTAAGTAGTCCATTTGAAACAAGCATTTACTATGAACATTGGGCTACTTGTACTACCAAGTGCTAAGAAAACATGGCGGGGAAGAGGAGAGTCCAAAAAGATTTTTCAATGACACTGAAGCCTTCAAAGAATGAGTAAGATTAACATGACAAAGGCACAAAGCTTGATAGGCTAGCATAGTAATATAGTCATACAGCTGATGGAGCATATTATGTAAATAGTGGGGATAACAAGAGAGGACCTGATCACAAAAGATCTTATAAACACATGCAAGGAGTTGGAAATGTGTAGTGTGTTCAGCAGTTTGGGAATGTATTCAACAGCGTTTAAGAAAACTCAATTGGACTGCAGGGTGGAAGCTGGATCAGAGGTAGAAAGCTGTCTGGTTCTTATAAAAATCCAAAAATGAAGGCTGTGAGTACTGGCATTGGCAAAGCAGCCATATTCTCTGTTCCCTTTACCGGAAGACCAATAGTCGAAGACTTGCAAAAGCTATTAAAGTAGCTGATTAGTCTTAAGCCCACCACTTGATTTCCCAGATGGCTTTAGTCTGTCCATTTATAAGATATAGTTGGTGTCAGCATTTTAGAAAAGACTACCCTAAATCAAATGTAATGACCTTTTGTTTTTAAAAGGTGACACAATGTATTGATAAATGTCTAGTTCAGTTAGTTAAAAAATTACATATTGAACAATGTTAGCAAGTAAGTTTGAAAGGGTGATCACATTAGTATCCTCCGTGGTCCTTGTATTTAAAAGGGGATTTAAGATACCTATTTATTTTTTTAATTTGAGTATCTCTGAGAAGATTTCATGGTGAACACTAAAGTCAGTAGAGAAGGAAATTAGAATAAGAAAACACATCCAAAAGAGAGCAAGAGAAGGCACAACATAGAAGAAATAAATACACATTGAGGTGATACCTATACTTCCCTATGTATCCGTAGTCATGCAAAGAAAGCTAATAGCTCAAGGCTTTTCAGACTGGGTCTACTGAACTTGGATGTGTGTATTGTTTCAGGGGTATGCAAACTCTTGAAGAAAATAGAAAAAAAAAAATCTTCTTGTTCATAAAGACCAACTTATCAGTGATAACCAAGACTCACACAAGAAAGAATAGCATGAGAAATAAAAAATACAGATCAGTCTCAAGAGAACAGAAAATAAAAATCAAATTATCAACAACACAATAGAGCATTTTAAAAAATGATGTACCGGGAACCAGCAGTTAGTGTAATGGCTATGTCGCTGGACTCCCACGTAGTCGACCGCGGTTCATGTCCCGGACCCGGTGGCTTAAAACTCACGCCGGGCGCGTGTGCGTGCGTGCCCAAGATCCCGAGAGGAGAATGGAGGAGAAGGGATTGCGGCGTGACCATCCCCCCCTGGGGGGTGATTTCTCGCTCTCTGTTTCTATGTCTCTCGCTGTCTGTCTGGCGAGCGCACGCGCCCTACAGTGAAAATCTCTCCAAAAAAAAAAAAAATGATGTACCATAATCGAATTGAGTTGATACCAGAAGTGAAAGGATAAAATAACAGGAAATCTAAAAGTGCAGTTTACCACTAAAGTGGAGAAAATCCCATCTCAATCTGCACATAAAAAGCATTTGATAAAATTCAGCCACCATGGTGGTTTAAAAAGAGAAAAAGTAGGAAAAGAGTATCAGGTAAAAGAAACTTATGAAAGTACTTACACATTAATCATTGTTATAAAATATTAGAAATAACTTTTTAAAATCAGATTGATCAAGGAAAGTGTAGTTCATTATTGCACCAGATATCCTCAGTAGCTGGTGTAGTAAGGTACAGAAAATAAGTAAAAAGTTTAAGAATGGAAAAGATACAAAGCTGATGCTATTCAGAGGCAGCAAATTAATAGAATTTTTGAAGCTTAATGATATCTACAGATACATTGTATCCAAAGATCATTTTGTGTTCTCAAAGATGAGCAACAGTAGAAAATTTCATAAAAAGGAAATGGTGGGAACCTCTCCTTAGCGTAATGGCTATGTCACTGGACTCCCAGGTAGTCGACTGTGGTTCACGTCCCAGACCCGGTGGCTTAAAACCCACACCGGGCACATGTGTGTGCGTGCCCAAGATCCCAAGAGGAGAAAGGAGGAGAAGGGATTGCGGCGTGACCATCCCCTCTGGGGGGCGATTTCTCACTTTCTGTCTCTCGGTCTCTCTCTGTCTGTCTGACGAGCGCACGCGCCCTATAGTGAAAAACAAAACAAACAAACAAAAACCTCTCAAAAAAAAAAAAAAAAAAAAAGGAAATGGTGCCATGTTACCTAGAAATACATCAAAGAAAAGATGAATAACAGCTTTTGGATAATTGTTTTTAAATGTAATGAGAATCAAAGTAAACCTACCAAGTAAAGAATATATAACGATCATGGGTATCAACAACAGATATCCTTAGAATTTCAAATCTCTTGAGTTAGTCACTGAGTTCAGTGGTGACTCTGATCAAAACCTAACAGGATTTTCAAAAAGTTTTACAAGCTAGGACCAGCAGTTAGCGTAATGGCTATGTCCCATGTAGTCGACCACAGTTCGAGTCCTGGACCTGGTGGATTAAAACTCACGCCAGGTGCGTGTGCATGCATGCCCAAGATCCTGAGAGGAGAATGGAGGCGAAGGGATTGCGGCGTGGCCATCCGCCCTGGGAGGTGATTTCTCACTTTCTGTCTCTCTGTCTCTCTCTGTCTGTCTGATGAGCGCACGCGCCCTATAGTGAAAACCTCTAAAAAAAAAAAAAAAAAGAGAGAAAACATGAATTGTAAGTGGCCATACATAAGCTATTAAGCTTGGGGCCAGCGGCGGCATAGTAGTTGAGGTGCTATATTCCCATTTGGTTGACTACAATTCGAGTCCTGTACGCCTTGAAATGCACGAGGTACTCGTGCATGGATGCCCAAAACTCTGGGAGGAGAAGAGAGGAGAAGGGATTTTGATGTTGCCATCCCCTTGAAGGGTGGTTCTCACTTTTTCTGTCTCTCTCTGTGTCTCTGGTGAGCACATACGCACTATAGCAAAACAAACAAACAAAAAACACCTCCTAAAAAATAGTTGTTCTGCCTTATTAAAATTCAGGAAAATCTGGGAACCAGCAGTTAGCATAATGGCTATGTCGCTGGACTCCCACGTAGTCGACCGCGGTTCGTGTCCCAGACCTGGTGGCTTAAAACTCACGCCAGGTGTGTGTGCGTGCGTGCCCAAGATCCCAAGAGGAGAATGGAGGAGAAGGGATTGTGGCGTGACCATCCCCCCTGGGGGGTGATTTCTCGCTTTCTGTCTCTATGTCTCTCTGTCTGTCTGGTGAGCGCACGCACCCTGAAGTGAAAATCTCTCCAAAAAAAAAAAAAAAATTCAGGAAAATCTAAATCTTGCTATAGTGAAACAATTTTATTGACAAATACTAAACTAGTCTAAAAATATCAAGTGGCATCAGTGGTGTGGAACGAAAGGAACACTTGTTCACTATGTTAAATTGACGCAAGCAAACAACTTTGGAAAACAGCTTTGCAAAGCGTTTACACCAATCTTGCAAAGTTGAACATAAAATCTAGCAGTTCCATTTCTGCATAGATATACTTTGATTTTAGGATTTAGAGAAACTCTTGCATGTATATCTATGTACCAAGAGACATGAACAAAAACATTTATGATAGCATTATTTTTAAAAAACACCAAAAATTTACAAATAAGTAAGCTGTTGTCTATTTATACTATGAAGTATAAAGTAGCACTGGAACATAGCAAGCAGTAATTTCACATAGTAATGCAACTGAATTTTAGAAACTGGAGTAATAAAAGCAATTACATTAGGTTGTCGGGAAAGTCATGACATGTTATTCTATGCAAAAATGTGTCATGACTTTCCTGACAGCCCAGTAGAAGACTGCACAAGTATTTTTACATAGAGTATAATCCAGTAGAGCCAAATAATATATTGTTTAGAGAGAGAGATAATACAATCTACATACTACAAACAAGAGAGTAATCAACAAATCATGGGTTGTTCTGGGGAAGAGGGGATGAGGTCTGGGGAGCAGTACTGAAGTCATGGCGGTGTTCTAGTTCTGATACTGAGTAGTATGTTCGTGGTTATGTCATTCAGTAAGCACACTCGCACACAGACACACTCTACATCCAGACAGGCATTGTGTAATTCCATATTTATCAACAAAACTTCCGTAATAACTTGCTATTCAATTGTGTTTTACTGTGTAGAGTATTTAATCAGACAGTGAGGTAAAGAATTTTGGCCAGCTGATATCTGGAAGTATTTACTCTTCTGGAGAAGATTCTAGGCCAGAGTTACATTTGGGAGTAATTATTGCTATACATATCCTTATAGTGTTGGAGTCTAAATTTGTGGCTTAAAGATGTGCAATTCAAGAACTGGATAAATAAGAACTAATAAAATATAATGAAGTGTATTGGTGAAAGGGTAATGAAATCAGAGAACTTCATTTTAAAGAAAACAGGGTTTAAAGAAAAAGGGGTGGGCCCCATGACCTAGTAGTTAAGGCATGGAAATATGCGTAGTACATACGATAGATGTCCTCTATGTCAAGAGTGAGTATAGAATTGGGGCTTTGAAGATCATAGTTCTCCTGGGCCAGCCCTGTAGCCTGTTGGTTAAGGGAGCCAGATCCCAAGAGGATGACTGTGGTTCTAATCCTGGCCCCAGCAGCTTGAAAAGCCACACTGAACCAGTGTGTGTGTGTGTGTGTGTCCACAATCCTGACAGGGTGAAAAAATGGAGAAGGGATTGCGGTGTGGCCATGCATCCATTTGCGAGAGTGCTTTCTGCTTCTCTCTGTTTCTGTCTCTGAAGGGCACTTGTACCCTCTGGCAATTTTTATTAAAACAAAAATTTAGCTGTCCTAATTTCAGGACTTCCACTAGTGCAGGAAGTGATAAAACTTAAGTATAGAATCACACAGAAAAGTCTTCATCAAAAACACCTCCCCAGGGACAAGCAGGTGGTGTAGTGGTTAAGGTGCTAGACTGCCACAAGACCGACTGCAAGTCCCGGATTTGGCGGCTTGCTTTTTCACTTCCTCTCTTCCTCTCCCTCTCTCTCTCTCTCCTTCTCTCTTCCTCTCTCTCTCTGTCTTGTGAGTGCATGAGCCCTAAAACACCTTTCCATTGATTCAGCCATCTTCACTCCCCCATGATGGTAGCGTGATAAATTCCATTAAGGTAACTAGAGAAGCTAGGAATACCATTGGGCCTAATTGTTTATATTTTAGACAAAAGAGGAGAAAACTCGAAAACATGCTCATTTCAGTTCCTAAGGCCACTATATAGGAACTAAGCTTATGATTGCTGCTCGTTACCTGTCAAAGCCATTCTTGCTTTCTAGGCTGAGAGACATTCAGAACATTTCGCAGGGAAAAGAAAAACAGTTGCTTAGTCATCTTCCAAGGGGATGTATTTGTAGCAAGCACCCTTGAGGCTCTTTTCAGCTGCCCCCAGGGAACAATTATTGTTTTTGTTGTTTTGAACCTTGCACCTCAGTGACTGGCAGTCTAGTATAAGTAATATTTGGCCACTATTAATTGTATTTAGAAGAATGTTAAACTTGCACCTCCAGACACGTTGCTATATGACTGTGGAGGGATATCTGGTTCATAGGGATTAGATCATTTCTTTTCTTTTTTGGAGAGGTTTTTGCTATAGGGTGTGTGCACTCGCCAGGAAGACAGAGAGAGACAGAGAGACAGAAAGCGAGAAATCACGCCCTCCCCAGGGGAGATGGCCACGCCACAATCCCTTCTCCTCTATTCTCCTCTTGGGATCTTGGGCACACACACACACACGCGCCCGGCGTGAGTGTAAGCCACCGGGTCCAGGACTTGAACTGCTTTCGACCACATGGAAATCCAGCAACATACCTATTACGCTAACTGCTGGTCCCAAGAGCTTTTCATTTCTGGCAAAGATTGTCTATGACCTAGTCATGGGATATGATGGAAGTAGAAAAGTTTTCCGCTGCTCCATCTATGAGAGGGTAGTCACCAAGTGATGACATGGTGATAAGCAGAGGAAGAGACAGGATAGACTCTGTATTTACATACAGAACAGAAAAGGGCCTCAAGTTTTCCAATATGTAGTAGCGAACTGGGTTAGCGCCAGATGAAGATTAGAGAGATCCTAACAAAGCTGACACTCCAGATCAATCACCAGTCACTCATCCATTCGCCTGAAACCAAAGGAAAAGGGAG
>NW_006159904.1:3092198-3098259 GCF_000334495.1 Tupaia belangeri chinensis | reverse complement strand
CCTGTTTGAGAGAGAACATAATTGCATCCTAGAAACAGCGTGTAGCTCCCACTCATGATCATGATGGTGACCATGTATTAAAGCCAGTCATTACTCGGAGTATTTCACATGTACTATTTCATAGAACTTTCACCCATGCAGCTGTTTGGTAGGTACTACTGTCATTCCCATTTTACAGAGGAGAAAAATGAAACATAAAAGGGTAAATAACTTACCCAATACCACACACTGTCTGCTCATGATACACAGAGATTTCCTCATTCAGGCAATAGGAGCCCAGAACCTGTTTTCTAAGTCCCTAGGCCTCTGGCATCATTTCAACGTCAAGTCTTAATCAAAAACGGGTAAGCAAAATGCAAAGGACAATATTCTAAAGCAGAAGGGCAGTGAGTCTGAGCGCATATGCATGGCTGCTTTAACCCATGACTCTGGTCCCAGCCTCCTTTCCTAAAGGTTCTAACCTTCCATATTAATTTTCCTAATTACATGCTGAGAATGGCAGCCATGGTTATTACTGCAATTTCAGTTTGTAGAGGAGGCCATTAAGATGATCAAGAACTTGGCAAAAGCAGACCACAAAATCTGGAAGGATTTTTTTTTTAAGATGAACTTATTAAAAAGGAAATAACTAACTGGTTTAAAGAAGAAAGACTAGAAAAGAAAAATGGAGAAATATCGGGAACCAGCAGTTAGCATAATGGCTATGTCGCTGGACTCCCACGTAGTCGACCACGGTTCGTGTCCTGGACCTGGTGGCTTAAAACTCACGCCGGGAGCGTGTGCGTGCGTGCCCAGGATCCCGAGAGGAGAATGGAGGAGAAGGGATTACGGTGTGACCATCCCTTCTGGGGGGTGATTTCTTGCTTTCTGTCTCTAGGTCTCTGTCTGTCTGTCTGGCGAGCACATGCGCCCTATAGCGAAAACCTCTCCAAAAAAAAAAAAAAGGAGAAATATCAGGGTTTGTCTCTTATGATTTTCACACGAAGGAAAATAAAATGTTATTTGCGATATTGATATGAGAGAGATGAACAGAAGAAAATTAGAAAATTGGCATCTTCGATATTGGAATAAATTCAAAATTGTCTTTGCAATGTGATGAAAGGACTCCTGAAGACCTGGGTTCCAGAAAGAGCCTTGCCTTTCTTGAGCTACTCTCATTGACAAATGATTTATTCACTCATTCGACAAATGCCTGTTGAGCACTAACTATGTGCCTGTGTTTTTCTAAATGTGGCAAATGGAATGATAAATAATACCAGATCTAGCCATTCCTCTCATGGTGATTTACAGCATCAGCAAATTTTTTCACAAGGGGACCAGTAATAAGTATGTTAGACTTTGCAGGATATAGGCCTCTATCACAACTGTTCTGCAGGGCAGGGCAAAAGGGGTCACGGGCTCCTCAGAAACAGGTGGGCACAGCTGTGTGTTCCAATAACACTTCAAAACGAATGGATGGCAGACTTAATTCAGTTGGCACACTGTAGTTTGCCAACCCTGGTCTGGAGAAAAAAACAAACAGGAACCAAAGAGTTATGCATATGATAAATGTGCAAATGCCCTATGGCAAGAAGACACAAAGTTTTAGAGGGACTGACGGAAGGGCAATGGACAGCTGCTGAGGAAGTGAGGGAGTGTCATGTGAGTGAGTCTGGGCAGGGAAAGGGCAGACCAGCAGGCTCTGGAAGATACTGAGGATTTTAGTCTGTTCCATACTAACAACTGGCTGTCACTGGATTAGTTTAGTTTAAGCAAGATGGCAACACGATCCGATTTGAGTTTCAAAGATCACTCACTGCAGTGTGTAAAATGAATTGGATTACATTCCACCATCTCATAAAGACGGCTCTCCTTGCCCGAAAGGTAATCGTGGTGAATAAATCACACGAGGTGCATAGAAGTGTTTTGTAAACTATGGGTGATGTAGAAAATCAAGCTGACACTTTAGAGGAAGCAGTGCAACCAGAGGTCCTGTTCTTTCGAATTTTTCTCTATGAACAACAGCAGTTGGAACTCATGAAAGAAATCCTTTTGTTTATGTGATCAGGCTTCCTTCACCAGGGTAACTACTCCTTAGGGTGTTCACTGAAGAGAAGGAACTTCTCTCACTCTCACAGTCTTGCTCCTCTCCTCTCCCAAGCAGGCTGGGTTGCTGTCTGGAGTCGAGACCTGACTCCAAACACAGGACGATTTGCGAAGCATAAGAGTATCCCAAGAATGAGATGGATTCACCTGAGAAACAGGATAAAGAGAATTTAGTGGGTGAGTTCTTCTTCTCTGCAAAGTAGGTGTTGTAGTGTTACAAGGAGTTCTGGAGTAAGAGGATCCTTACTGAGATTGGCTTCCATTTCATGTAGAACCCAAGATTTGGGATTCGTTGCATACTGTTTTTATTTGCTTCTTGAACAGTCTATAACTTGCTTTTTTTTTCCCTTCAGTTTTAGATTAGCATTTATATTTATCTTTGCATTCATTGTTTTAACATTAGTTAGAAAAGGCATTCTGAAGAGGCTGACTTTTCTCCATCTTTTTTATCTGATGATGCTATGGTTAAAAAGAAAAGTCGATTCAAGCTGCATCATGTTTAATACACGGAGAGAAGTTGAGAAAAATAAAACAGTTCGTGTGTACCAACTACTGCTCTTAATCCTAATGGCAATTGTGTATTACAAAGCATCTTGCTCGCATTCTATTTTTAAATCATATGATAATTTGAGTAGATCCTCTTATAAGTTTATAAATATAAAAACTGAGTCTTGGAGAGTTTAACACCATGTGGAAGGTACAGAAAATAAAGATGGCGATGTTTGCGTGCGTATGCGTGCACGCATGCCCATGCGACCTAACCCGTGTTCTCTATCTCATGTTGTCAAAGTAGTCATGGTACAAGTGAGAAGGAGAGGACACGTTTGGCGTTATTCACTTGAAAAAGAAATGTACCAATTAAGGTAGTGTGACCTGAATTAGAAAATAAACTTTTCTCTTGTAGTTGTCATAGCAACACTTTATGCTGGAGGCAGCAAATATCATTTGGAAATTACAGTAGATGGTCTCTTCAAGAGTACCCTTCCTTACCCTTTGAAACAAAAAGCTTAGTGCATATGTTAGTTTCTGTTTTAGCAGTGGACATCAGCTGGGTAGATGTCGTGACTTAGAAGCTGTGTCAGTGGTGAGACGGTTGGAAGTGGTCATGAGGTATCTTGTTTTTAATTTTACTTTTTATTTTACTTCATTTATTTTGTAAAGAATTATTTTATTTTACTTTATTTATTTTAATTTGACCAGAGAGGGACACAGAGAGAGAGAAAGTGAAAAAGCAAGCTGCCAGGTCTGGGAAAAGAAGCAGTCAGTCATGTAGGAGTCCAGTGCCCTTAATCCCCACGCCACCTGCCAGCCCCTATTGTTTAAAATTAGTTAATTAATTTATTTTTTAGAGATTTTTGCACTAGGGCACATGAACTCACCAGAGAAACAGAACGAGAGAGACAGAAAGTGAGAAATCACCCCCCGGGGGGGATGGCCACAAACAATCTCTTCTCCTCCATTCTTCTCTCAGGATTTTTGGTACACATGCACATGAGTCTGACATGAGTTTTAAGCTGCAGCTTTGAACTGCTGTCTACTACGTGGGAGTCTAGAAACACAATCATTATGCCATTTGCTGATCCCTACTTTTTATTTTTTTTTTTAATATAATGAACAACTCATTATTAAAGAAGAGAGCTCTGGCTACTTTACAACTTCAAATTTTATATACTTTCAGAGTTCTTTCTTGTACTTTTGGCATTTTTCTTTTTCTTTCCAGTGTGTGTGTGTGTGTGTATGTGCACACGCTCATCAGAGAGAGACAGAGAGGAGAAGGGGAAGCATCTCCCATGGGGAAGGTCATGCAGAAATCCCCTTTCCTCCATCTCACCAGCCAGTTGGGGTTTGAGACACTCACACACGTTTCTCAAGCCCCTGGAGCTGGTGTTAGGATGATGATGGACTGTGTGGGGTCTGATTTCCTTAACCACTAGGCTTTGGGGCCAGCCTGCTTTTGGCAGTTTTTGATAAATGCAATACTAATCACTCTCAGAGTTGTGGAATAAGTTTGCCCTTTATCCTCCTCCAACTTGGATAAATTAATAAGACCCGAGTTCTTTAAGCAGTACAAAAATTGCCATTCAGAAATGGGGAGGGAATGAAATGAATAACTGAGTCCATATCATCACCTCCAGCAGGAGTCTGACAGCTGTGTGCTGATGGCATGTACCAGCTTTCAAAGGCCACTTGTGTTCATCTAATCCTACCCGAAGTTCATGGCATCACAAGAGTAGATCAGAATCACTTTGATGGGTGGGTACTTATACCATGGCAAGGCTATAAATTAGGGGTTTGTCTTCCAGAGAACCAGGTATTAAACATTTGCTAGCATACCACTACTTACTAGTTTTTTATAATATCTTTTTTTTTTTGAGAGATTTTCGCTATAGGGCACGTGCGCTCGCCAGACAGAGAGAGACATAGAGACAGAAAGCAAGAAATCACCCCCCGGGGGGATGGTCACGCCGCAATCCTTTCTCCTTCATTCTCCTCTTGGGATCTTGGGCACGCACACACACGCACCTGGCGTGAGTTTTAAGCCACTGGGTCCAGGATGTGAACCGCGGTCGACTACGTGGGAGTCCAGCAACATAGCCATTACGCCAACTGCAGGTTCCCTATAATATTTTTTTTATTCTTCCTTTTTAAAAGTTAAAATAGGAACCAGCGGGTGGCGTAGTGGTTAAGATACTGGATTCCCACATGGCCAGCTTGATGCTCACGCCAGGCACATCTGCGTGCATGCCCAAAATGCTGAAAGGAGAATGGAGGAGAAGGAATTGCTGTGTGGCTGTCTCTCCTAGGGGGTGATTTCTCACCTTTTCTCTCTCTCTGTCTCATTCTGTTTCTCTGGCAAGCACATGAGCACTATAGTAAAAAAAAAAAAAAAAAAAAAAAAAAAAAAAAAAAAAGGTGAAAGAAATGGGACAAGCAGGTGGCATAGTGGTTGAGGATCTGCACTCCCACATGGCTGATCATGGTTCGAGTCTTGAACCCAGCAGCTTGAAAATCACACCAGGCATATGTGTGTGTGCACCCAAAAATTCTGAGAGGAGAATGGAGGAGAAGGAATTGTGGCATATTTCCCCTGGGAGATGATTTCTCATTTTTTTTTCTCTCTGTCTCTGTCTCTCGCTGGTGAACACATGCACCCTATGGCAAAAACATAAAAAAAAAAAAAGGTTAAAATAAAGTTAATTGGAATGTTATCTTATAAATCTTTGATATTCTTCTGAACAACAATATGCAAAAGAGTATTCCTAGGGAGCTTGTTCAAACTCAGATTTCTGGTCCCTATCCCCAAAAGTTCTGTCTTGCTCTGGTTTGAGATTTTTCATTGGAACAACCAAAGTGAGGCTTGTAAAGCTGCCAGACTGAGAAACAATTTGAGTAGCCCTTTATTTCTTTTCAGCAATTCTGCACCTTCCTGAAAAGAGTTCCTTGACGCAAGATGTGTGCATATTTTAGAGAAAAAGGCAAGAGGCAAGATGAATGATAGGTGATGCAAGGATTATGTTTACCCCTGGGTTTTCCTTTAGAATTTCTATGTGATGCTCGAAGTCTTTGATTCTCTAGAGAAAGGACCAGGACACTGCTACAGTCCTAGTTCACTAACTATCTTCACAGAGCTGGAGGTGAGTAGAAAAGGAATTGTTGACACTCACCCCCTCGTCCAGGAAAGGTGATAATTTTCACTCTGCACACCTTTTCATTTTCTCCTGGGAAGCTTTTGGCCTTTCCTACTAAAGACACAAAGAACTTTAATTATATTTAAAATTTACTTTAAAAAAATTTACTAGAGGGCATGTGTGGTTGCCAGAGAGAAGCAGAGAGAGAGAGAGGTAGAAAGAGAAAGCACTCCTCATGGGACACGGTTATGCCACAACCTCTTCTCTATTTTCCCTCTTTTTGGGATATTAGGCACATACACACACCTGGTGTGTGTGTGTGTGTTTTTTTTTTTTTTTTTTTTTTG
>NW_006159904.1:3089975-3092048 GCF_000334495.1 Tupaia belangeri chinensis | reverse complement strand
TTTCGAAGCCACCAGGTCCGGAACATGACCCGTGGTCTACTATGTGGGAGTCCAGCAACATAGCCATTACGCTAACCGCTGGTTCCCTGTGTGTTGTTGTTTTTAAGAATTATTTTATTTAACTTTATTTATTTGTTTTTTAATTTGGAAAGAGAGAGAGAGCAGAGAGAGACAGGAGAGAGAGAGAGAAAGCAAGCCATCCAGGATTTGAACCGCAGTCAGCCATGTGGGAGTCCAGTGACCTTAAACATCATGCCACCTGTTGGCTCCAACCTGGTGTGTTTTTAAAGCCACTGGGTCTGGGACTCCAACTGCATAGTAAGACATGCAGGATCCAGCTGCCTTATCCACCATGCCACCTACTGGCCCGAAACTTACTTTTTAAAATTATAAAAATAGGGACCAGCAGTTAGCATAATGGCTATGTTGCTGGACTCCCATGTAGTCGAGTGTGGTTCGCGTCCCGGACCCAGTGGCTTAAAAACTCACACTGGGCGCGTGTGCGTGCGTGCCTAAGATCCCAAGAAGAGAATGGAGGAGAAGGGATTGCGGCGTGGCCATCCCTCCTGGGGGGTGATTTCTTGCTTTCTATCTCTCTGTCTCTCTCTGTCTGTCTGGTGAGCACACATGCCCTAAAGCAAAAACCTCTCCAAAAAAAGAAAAAAAGAGAGAGAGAGAAAAAAATTATAAAAATATCATAAATTAAGAAAAGATAGAATAGTACACCTCATTAGAGTTCCACCACTCAGAAATGACCACTGTTAATGTTTGGGTTTATTTTTTTTCCGAAACCTTTTCTGTACATACATTTCTGCTATTGGGATCCTATAATCTGTGCAATTTTGTATCCTGCTACTTTTAATTTCTTTTAACATTATACCACAATAAATTTTTATGCTTTTGGAAACTTTAAAAATAATTATGCCTAATACAATATCGTATAGACGTATCATGACTTGCTTAATTAGTTCTCTATTGTACTTTGAAGGTGTTTTTTTTTTTCTTTACTATGCTTTAAAATAACACTTTATGAGAATGCTTGAGCATAAATTTTAAGGACAAAGTATTTTTATTCATGGTTGGTAGTACTGTTATTTCATACAGAGAGGACTGAGGTGGGAAGAGGGGAGAGAGAGCAGAATGATGCAAGAAAATGTTTCTCTTCATTTTCTTCCGTAATGAGGCAGGAGTGAGGTTATGGCAGGGCTGTGTGCGTGAAGGAGAAAGTGTGAGGACGTATGGATCTCAGGCTAATTGAGTCTCTTGGGAGAAAAGAGAATCTCGTTTGATGGATCATTATTTCCAACGAGAACTTTTCAAACCAGACAATACATTTATTATATTGCTGAGCATCGTTCTGATACTTTGAAGCATTAAAAATGTGCTGTTCAGGGACCAGCAGTTCCCGTAATGGCTATGTCGCTGGACTCCCATGAAGTCGACTGCGGTTCGCGTCCCAGACCCGGTGGCTTAAAACTCACGCCTGGCGTGTGTGCGTGCATGCCCAAGTTCCCGAGAGGAGAATGCAGGAGAAGGGAATATGGTGTGACCATCCCCCCTGGGGGGCGATTTCTCGCTTTCTGTCTCTCTGTCTGTCTGGCGAGCGCATGCATCCTATAGTAAAAAAATCTCTCAAAAAAAAAAAAAGTGCTGTTCACTTCATTCATTCAGCATCCCTGTGGGTCAGGAGGTGGAGACATAAAATTAAAGCACCCACTTTTGAGGCACTAGACATTTATGGGGAAGTCACAAAGGTTAGGTCAAAATTATAATGTACTATGAAAAGTGATGATAGAAAGTATACGAGAAACTTCAAAGAGGAGCACCCAAGGTGAGGTGAGAAAGAACAGTCTTCCCAGAAAAAGGGGGATGTTTGAGCTGAGCCCCTTGGCTTAGGTGACAGGATGCAAAAGGATCTGGGGAACCCAAAGTCTGCACAACGGGACAAAGATGTATGAGGACGTGGATGGATTGTTTTCTCTGCTGCAGAGGGTATCCACTTACTCTTTTTTTTTTTTTTTTTAGAGTTTTTTTTTTTTTTTTTTTTTTTTTTTTTTAAGGGTACCTCCACAC